>NC_042617.1:495292499-495592499 GCF_901001135.1 Rhinatrema bivittatum
GGGGCGGGCCAGGGGCGGGACCGAGGCCTCCAGCATAGCGGCTGTGCCAAGGGATAGCGTGCCGGCAGCTGGACGGAGCGCGAAGATACGCCTGACAGAGGCAGGCTAAAAAATAAAACAAGGTGGGGGGGGGGATTTATGTAGGGCTGGGGGGTAGGTTAGATAGGGGAAGGGAAGGGAAGGTGGGGGGAATGGAAGAAAAGTTCCCTCCAAGGCCGCTCCAATTTCGGAGCGGCCTTGGAGGGAACGGGGAAAGCCATCAGGGTTCCCCTAGGGCTCTGCGTGCGCAAGGTGCACAAGTGTGCATCCCCTTGCACTCGCCGACCCTAAATTTTATAACATGCACACTGCAGTGCGCGCATGTTATAAAATTGGGTGTACATTTGTGCGCACGGGGTAGAGCGCACAAATGTACCACGCGCGTGCTCATTTAAAAATCTGCCCCTATCTGTGCTCGACTCTGGCCAAATTTCGCACTACAAATAGAGCTGCCTCAGGGGCTACTGTAATTAAAACATCCATATATTTTAAATTAAAAACATTTATAAACAAATAAATTTGTAAAGACATCACAATGACATTAGAAATGTAATTAATTAAATCAAACAAAATACATTTAAATAAGTATAATAACAGACAAACAGGGCACACAGTATCATAAAATTGGAATAACTGACACAAAAGGTCAAAGGGATAAAGATATGAAACTCTTGTTGTCATGGGTATTGAGTGAATTATATATTTAAAATACCTGTATGAACTGTTATGTTTTTCTTAATAAAGAATACCATTATTCACAAACAAATCTTGTTGGTTACTCCAAGTAATATATTCCTACTGGTATTATGAGAGACATCATGAAACATGGTGACAGTATACCTATCCATCTTGAGAACTCACAATGTAAAACCAATTGTATATTGATAAAAGTGCCACATTTAATATTATTTAAAATACCACATCTAAAATTATTTAAAAAAAGGAGGGTTGTTTAAAGTGAGGAATGAATAATATTTCAATAAATAATTGTAACATTATTTTATTTGTAAAATCATGGACGAAAATTAAAGAGAAAAGTAAAAATCATGGAGATAAAAATAGAAAAAAAATAGGGTGAAATTAGTAAAATTGATGAATGCCTAATAAAACTAAGAAATACTCACTATACAACTGCTGGATACAGCGCAGCCTGATAGTCTTGTTTAGTTTTGATGTATTCAAATTGGATATTGTTCTTCCTTTTTAAACTATCAGAAAATGTAAAAGTTTTCATAACAAATAAATTATTTTAATAAGGCATAAAAGCCAGGGCCATGCCATAAACTAAAATGATATATAAAAAATATTAATAAATAGGAATTGAATGGACACTAAAAAATGATACTGGGGATAATAATATCACAGCTTAATGCTCATAATTGATACTGTTATTGTGAAACAACTGTTAATGTCATGAATTTAAAAGCATGAAATTCTGCATGAAAAATTACAATAGAACTTGGAGTAACCAACAAGATTTGGATGTGAATCATGGTATTCTTTGTTAAAAAAAACCAAAACAACACAACAGTAAAAGGTGGGCCCGGGGCCACTACCCGGAGCCCACCCATGATGGCAGCGTGCGGGCAATAGAGGCAGGGAGGAAGATGGGGGGGGGGGGGGGGGGGGGGGGAGGAGAGTCCATTGCGGGCCCGCTCACCCGCAGTCGCCGATAGACTCGAGGGCGCAGTTCCAGGGAGGGGGAGGGGGCCACCCCACGCCAAGAGGGAGGCGTTGGCGGCGCATGTTGATGACGTCAGCGCCCCCTTAAAAAGGCCGCATCTCCCCGTATGCGATCCTTTTGGATCGATTGCAAAAGAAAGAAAGACTGCGACTGCAAGGGAAAAAGAACCGCGGTGTACAGAAAAAGGCCTCAGCCGTACGCTGCTGCCGCACTCTGCTATCTCACCCCACACAACAGCACCGAGAAGAAGCTGTAAGATTAAAAAAAAAAAAAAAAAAGGTTTCTATCCAGCTCCTAACTTTTTCCTCCTATCCTTTGTGTGGGGACCTCCATGCCTGGCTAACCCCCCCCCCCCCTCCGCCGGCGGACCGCGGCCCCTTAACTCCCCTGCGAGGGGGCAGGTCTTCAACCTTCCGAGCAGCCGACCTTCCGTGCATGCTCCTCTTTTTCCTAGTGGTAGTTTAAAAAAAAAAAAAATCCCGGTCGCACCCCCCTACCTCTGCCGGCGCCGGGGCCTGCCACGTGTGCGTCTCCTCATCGCCCCACTCGCTAGCCATGCGAGCAGCCGTGCCAGACACTTGGCTGTAGCCGCCCCTACCTCTGCCGGCGCATCGCGGCCTGCCACGTGTGCGTCTCCCGGGGGGGGGGAACCTTCCTCATCACCCCGCTCGCTAGCCGTGCGAGCGGCCGGGCGCCGTGCCGGACCACCAGCTGTAGCCGTAGCCGTAGCCATGCGCCGTGCCGGATCTCCGTGCCATCCCCGGTTGTAAGCACCAGTGCGCGGCCTGCCATGTGTGCGTCTCCCGGGGGGGGGGGGGGGGGGGCATCGCCGTGCGAGCATATTGGCCAGTTTAGTCAGATTCCTGCAGCTCCAGGAGCACTATTATTGCTGTCCGGTTATGAGGATTTGGTTTCTGAGAGGATTTGTGTCTTTGCTTCTGAGAGGATTTGGTTTCTGACTTGTGTGTTTGCTTCTGAGCTTCGTGTTCCTTGCGGCCGCAGCAGCTTATATATACTAAATAAATAAATAAATAAATACATATTTAAATATATAAGAATATTGATTTAAAAAAAAAAAAAAGACATTTAATAAAAATATATGGAGGCCAGCCCGTTCCTGCGCTGCCTGGATCTACTGTTCTCCCGCTGCCTCCTCTCTATCACGCCGCTTGTTCCCTGCATGCTGGCTTTTGCACCTGCCTACATTTCCATGCCGCCATATATAACAATTTATCATCTCTACTGCTGATCTCTTCACCTCCACTTTCAGAAGCAAGAGACTTACAGGCAAGAGATGCAGTGGGAGCTGGCAAGGACACCAGTTTGAATCCCACCTTGGGAGGAAGAAAGGTTTAAAAAAAAAAAAAAGGATGGGATAAGTTCTTGGAGGAGAAGTCCATTACCTGCTATTAATTCACTCAGAAAATAGCCACTGCCATTAGCAATGGTTACATGGAATAGACTAAGTTTTGAGTACTTGCCAGGTTATTATGGCAAGGATTGGAAACTGTTTTAAAACGGGATGCTGGGCTTCATGGACCCTTGGTCTGTCCCAGTATGGCATTTTCTTATGTTCTTTTGTAATAAAAGTGGGTACTAGGCAGCTAATTTTATATATATTGCTATATTTTATTTTTATGTCACCGGTCCATGTTTTTTCTATTTGCTTTATCCAATCCTATAGACACAGGTTGCCTAACAGCCGCCTAGCAGCCTTGGGATTAGAGCTGCGGTTCAGGAAACATCGAGACACAGGTTCGTCTCCAGCAAGAATAATAATACGTATCTTTTCCTTTTGTTGCTCGTTTGCTTCCTTTTCCGCCCATGTTTCATTAATCTCTCATTTTACTAATTTATCAGGATTCTCATTCGTTAACCTATAGAGAATGGCGCCAAGAAAAGTTGGACGGAATACTACGACCACACGATGTCGAGGGACAGCTGCAAAAAATAATGCCGTCGTTGGAGGCCATCCACGACAACCTACACAACCCAACATACGAAGCCCTATTTGCACGAGAAGTTCTGGAAGGAGCCGGCCCAGAGGTAGAAGCAGAGGTCGAAGCCGCCCATCCCGAGGAGTTCCTCGGCCCTTTCCTGTCATACACACCACCGATGAGACAAATTCCATGGAAATCAACCCTCCACCCGCAGATATTGCCTTATCACCGGCTATCCCTTCTGAAGCCGAGCTTCCGATGACCCCACAACATGGATCTCCGGACACCATATCCATTCACTCCGACTTTATATATGATACCGGTGTCCTTATCTCTGATCCTGGATCCAGATGGGATACACCACCACATCACAACAGAGAGAGTCATTCTACCTTTCACCGCCAGCCAATGGCGTCATGGAACACGTCTCATCACAACAGACTTAGATCATGGCCCCAATACCATGACTTTAATGCAGCAGGACCTTCCCGGACCAATACCATACCTTATTCACAGGCAGAACGCCATCACGAAGATACAGGGGAAATGATCCTTAATCAGCGACATTACCATCTTCGCCAGTACGGACAATCCCTCCTTCAGCCCGCTTACTATGATCTTGAAGAAAAGAATGATTTTACACGCCGATCGGCGCCCTTTCCAGACAGTTACGTTAGGGAATCCCCTCATAACCCTTCCTCGTCTGCTGAAGGATTACGCTCCTCGTCTGCAGAAGGATTACTCCAAACAAGCCACGGCAACACCATCCGATACGACGGTGACGGTCCTTCCTCCAGATCGCAAGCAGAAAAACGCCCACATCTCCTGGATAATGGTGAGTTTGCGTTGCATAGTCAGCAGCACGAGGCTGTCGAGGGCGGGGCACATATGCAGCAGCTTGAGGTAATTGGCTGTGGGTTACAAACGCAAGAACATGGCGTGACACAAAAAATCAAAACGCAGGTACAAACGCAAGCGCAGGCACAGTTCTACTTCCAGCAGCTATACCTCTTCATCCACTTCCGGGACCTCTAGCGACAGCGACAGGCTTGTACAAGCTAACAACCTCGATAAAGATTCCAGAGGTCCGCCAGCGTTAACCACACTGTCAGAGCTCTGGGAAAACGTGCCCAAAAGATTAAGAAGAAAAATCAAACAGCATAAATACATCGACATATTCTCCATACTGCACGGGAGGCGCAAACCCCAAGAAAGGAAGAAGTGGAGGGCTGGTTCCACCACCCTAGGAAAAGAGGTCAAAATACCAAAGACTATTATCAATTGGATAATGGCTTTCATGCATATGACCAGTGTGGTAGGACATAGAGATCACACTCAATATGGACCCATGTTGAGTTATGCATTTAACATCTTGCGTTCCTATCAGCAGTATGATGGTTGGGCATGGCTCAATTATGATGAGCAATTCCGAGACAAGATGGAAGAGAATAGGTTCATGACTTGGGGCACCCAAGATGTTAACTTATGGATCAATCAGATGACCAGAAAATCCACAGATCACAGAACAAGACCCAGATTTACAAGGCGAGCATCCCCAGGAAGGTACCTCCACCGACAAACAACATCGGCACAGGATAATACTTGCTGGCGATTCAACAAGACCGGCTGCACCTTCCCCGACCCCCCTTTGAAAAAGCACCCTCACCAATACGGCTACACGCAATGCTACCTTGGTTGGACTTATACCCAAACCAGCAAAAAGCACAAAAAATTGTGCAAGGTTTTAGCCAAGGTTTCCTTATCCCCTTTCAAGGTGACATTAACCAATTCCAAGCTGGTAACGCACGCTCTACAACCACCCACAAGGATATCGTCCAGTCCAAGTTAGAGGACGAGATTGCACAGGGTAGAATAGCTGGCCCCTTTCGTCTACAACCTTTTCCACACATGTTTCTATCCCCATTGGCAGTTATCTCAAAAAAGGAGTAGGGAAAATATCGCTTGATACAGAATTTATCCTTCCCACCAGGTCGTTCTGTCAACGATCATTTGCCCCAGGCCGAATGTTACGTTCAATATGCCTCATTCGATTCCGCAGTTGCGTTAGTGCGCTCCTGCGGATATGGCGCCCTCATGGCAAAAGCGGACATTGAATCAGCTTTCCGATTACTCCCAGTCCACCCGGAGAGTTTTCCACTTTTAGGCTTCACATTAAACAACCTTTACTATTTTGACAAATGTATGCCCATGGGATGTTCTGTCTCATGTGCTTACTTTGAATTATTTAGCTCATTCATACACTGGGTAAGCGAGCAAAGAATTTCCTCACATAACATTATTCACTATCTGGACGATTTTCTATTTGTGGGGCCAGCACAAACTAATTCATGCTACAGTCTCTTGGCTGAATTCAAAAACGTCTCCCAGGAATTCGGAGTTCCCCTATCTCCTACAAAAACAGAGGGTCCTACAACGATTATCTCCTTCCTAGGAATTGAAATTGATTCACACCTTATGACCGCCAAGCTACCAGCCGACAAAATTGACAAGCTGCAAAACATCATCCAACAAGTTTCCACGGCTAAAAAGATCACACTACGAGTGGCACAGTCCATTCTCAGTTCCCTTAACTTTGCTTGCCACGTCATTCCAATGGGGAGAGCGTTCATGAGGAGACTCACAGTGGCTACGGTGGGTCTTCGACGACCACATCATTTTCTGCGGGTAACGGCTGACATACGTGCTGATTTCCATATATGGAGCTCCTTCCTTACTGACTTCAATGGCATATCCGTGCTGCAGGACTCCCCATTAACCAATTTTGATTTAAACATGCACACGGATGCATCCGGCGGTTGGGGTTTCGGAGCCATTTGCCAAAATTCTTGGAGCGCCGAAAGCTGGCCCAAGGAATGGATAGAACAAGGCCTTACCAAAAACATCACTTTTCTGGAGCTCTTTCCCATATGGGTTACCTTGGTTCTCTGGAGCTCTATATTAAAAAACAAGCACATAATATTTTGGTGTGACAGCATGGCAGTGGTCCACGTTTTAAATTCCCAGTCTGCAAAATGCCCTTTAGTAGTTAATTTACTTCGGGAAATAGTGTTGGAAGCTTTGCATAGCAACATCACGCTGCACGCTAGGCATGTGCCGGGAACATGTAATGGCGCTGCGGATTCCCTTTCCCGTGCTAATTGGCCTTTGTTTCGCATGCAGGTCCCAACAGCAGATGTACATGGAACCCCAGTGCCAGCACACTTATGGAACATTGGACGGAAACCACACACGACTTAATTTGTACATCCCTCGCACCATCCACTTGGAAATCCTACTGCTGAGGCTACGAGGTAATCACCACGTTCCTGCACGAGAACGGCTGGAAGCAAGGCCCAATAAGTGAGGACCTATTGGTCAATTACATCGCATCGGCAAAGCGGCATGGGGTATCAAGAATTTCCGTTCAAAAATATATGTCCGGGCTGGCCTTTTTCACAAAAGCCTGTGGCTGGGGCGATCCCACAAAATCATTCCTTCTCAAAAAAATGATGGCTGGATGGGCAAGAAAAGTCAGGTCAACCACGGACAGAAGGCATCCCATCACACACAGCATGCTCAGAAAGTTGAGGACGCAATTGTCAGCTATTTGCTCTTCCTCCTTCGAAACCAAACTCTTCCGTCTAGCATTTTCCTTGGCATTCTTTGGCGCCTTCAGAGTAAGTGAATTGGTGGCAGCCAACAAGGCTGACAACGGAACTAGCGGCTTGTTATTCAAAAACGTTCTTTACACCCCTACCAGGATCACTATCACCATTCACAAATCAAAAACAGACCAAGGAGGAAGGGGCACCACCATCTCGCTTAATAAAGTTCCAGCCTGCTTTACATGTCCTATAGACAACATGAAAAAATATCTCCAACTTCGTCCCAAGGGCGGAAAGCACTTCTTGATACATGCCAATGGTACGCCTCTCACCAGATTTCAATTTTCCGCAATTCTTAGAGTTGCAGTAACACAGATTAAAATGGACCCAGCGATTTTCACCACCCACTCCTTTCGAATTGGGGCTGCCACAAGCGCAGCACAAGCAGGACTGCAAACGGAAACAATCAAAAAAATTGGCCGCTGGCGTTCCAATGCGGTCAACTCCTATGTTCGCCTAGAAAGAGCAAACGCGCCTAACAACACTTGTTGATTTTCTTTTTCAGATGTCTGTCACCGCACTGCCTGGATTGTTGGCTACTCCTACGTCCGTTGGGCCGCAAAGAGAGCTCGTGAACGGCCTTACGGGACTCACTTGGGTCTCGCTCCAAAAGGTTGGCGCATTGAATGGATAGGCAAGCCCGGAATGCGTTGGGGCCACTTGCTACCTTTCCTACGCCAATTGAAGGATGCGAAAGCACCGCCCAGCATCTTAATAATTCACTTAGGAGGCAATGACTTGAGTACAAGTACATGTAAAAGCTTCATTCAGCAGGTAAAAGGTGACATGGCCGACATATTCCAGCTATTCCCGGGCACTATAGTTTGCTGGTCAGACATCATTCTCAGACCACATTGGAAACAGTCAAAGTTATGGGGACGGGGAAGGAAAAAAGTTAACAGACAGATCGGGGTATGGTTGCAAAAAATGGGAGGCTTACAAATACGCCATCAGTGGGCTGACGACATGTCCCCGGGTCTATTCAGACCCGATCAAATCCATCTATCCAACATCGGTTATGACATTTTCAATACTACCTTACAAGATGTGATTGAGTCTCCAGACACATTAAAAATGGCCGCAGCTTTTTAGTGGGGGACACGAGACAAGGGTCCTCCCTACCTCGTGTTTTGGCGGGTACCCGGGCCGGCGCAGGTGGATTACGCATGGTGCTGGTGTCACCACGCGACGGCAGGGTAGCCGTGGGTGCCGGAAGGCGTATGAGGCGATGGCCCCCTTGCTCAGGAACAAGGCGGGGGGGCCCTCATTGTCAGGCTGCCTTGCTTGGTACTGGCGGTGGGCAGCAGCACAACATACTGCTGGCTCGGGTATCTTGAAAGAGTTATTATGTTTTTGTTTAAATAAAAGCTGCGGCCAATTTTACACCAAGAACCGAGTCTGTGTAATTACTTTTAATCGAACAGGTGACGAGCAATGCTAGAGTAAGTAGCAGCTGCTAACGTCAAAAAGTGGGCCCGGGGCCACTACCCGGAGCCCACCCATGACGGCAGCATGCGGGCGATAGAGGCAGGGAGGAAGATGGAGGGGGGGGGGAGGAGAGTCGATTGCGGGCCCACTCACCCGCAGTCGCCGATAGACTCGAGGGCGCAGTTCCATGGAGGGGGAGGGGGCCACCCCACGCCAAGAGAGAGGCGTTGGCGGCGCATGTTGATGATGTCAGTGCCCCCTTAAAAAGGCCGCATCTCCCCGTATGCGATCCTTTTGGATCAATTGCAAAAGAAAGAAACCCACCCCCCCCACCGCCTTTTGTTGATATCATTCCATCACACAGTTGCAGGTGTGACCCTACATCTTCCTTGTTATTTTATGTTCACGTTTTGAGTTTTGTCGCAGCTGATAAAAGAAGGGCAGGTACCCGGGCCGGCGCAGGTGGATTACGCATGGTGCTGGTGTCACCACGCGACGGCAGGGTAGCCTTGGGTGCCAGAAGGCGTATGAGGCGATGGCCCCCTTGCTCAGGAACAAGGCGGGGGGCCCTTATTGTCAGGCTGCCTTGCTTGGTACTGGCGGCGGGCAGCAGCACAACATACTGCCGGATTGGGTATCTTGAAAGAGTTATTATGTTTTTGTTTAAATAAAAGCTGCGGCCAATTTTACACCAAGAACCGAGTCTGTGTAGTTACTTTTAATCGAACAGGTGACGAGCAATGCTAGAGCAAGTAGCAGCTGCTAACGTCATATAGGGATGTGAATCGTTTTCCATATCGTCTTAACGATAGAAATCGTGTGGCAGGGCAAGAAAATCGTCTTAGGCACGATTTTTTAGTTAAAAAATCGTTAAAAATCGTTTTTTACGATTAGTGCGCACTAACTGGGAGTTAGTGCGCACTAACAGAAAATGATACAATTTGACACTTTTCAGGTCAGTTAAGGTCAGTTTAGGAATGAATATGTATTCCTATTGGCTGCCCTCTTATTTATTCATGTTACCAAGTTTCCCTCTGACAGTATATGGGGGATGGGAAATGGAAACAGTTGGTAGCTTGACAAAACAAGTAATGTGATCAGTCAATGTGACTAGAACTTGTGCCCTAACCCTGATACCAGGGGTATTGTGATCTTCCTGCACACAGTGCCCTATCCCTATTAATACCAGGAGTGTTGTGATCTTCCTGCAAACAGTGCCCTATCCCTAATACCAGGGGTGTTGTGATCTTCCTGCACACAGTGCCCTATTCCTGATACTGGGGGTGTTGTGATCTTCCTGCACACAGTGCCCTATTCCTGATACCGGGGGTGTTGTGATCTTCTTGCACACATCCCGGTATCAGGGATAGGGCACTGCATGCAGGAAGATCACAACACTCCTGGTATTAATAGGGATAGGGCACTGCATGCAGGAAGATCACAACACTCCTGGTATTAATAGGGATAGGGCACTGCATGCAGGAAGATCACAACACCCCTGGTATCAGGGATAGGGCACTGTGTGCAGGAAGATCACAATACCCCAGAGGAGTGAGGGTCAGGCAGCTCCCCCCTGTCTGTGAAGCCAGCCTCTCACTAGTAATGCAGGGAGGGAGCTGTCTCAGACTTCACCATCCTCCCCCCCCCCCCCTTACCCACACACCATTCACTAGCTGGGACATGGGGGAAGTCAGGAGTGAGGGTCAGGCAGCTCCCCCCTGTCTGTGAAGCCAGCCTCTCACTAGTAATGCAGGGAGGGAGCTGTCTCAGACTTCACCATCCTCCCCCCCCCCTCACCCACACACCATTCACTAGCTGGGACATGGGGGAAGTCAGGAGTGAGGGTCAGGCAGCTCCCCCCTGTCTGTGAAGCCAGCCTCTCACTAGTAATGCAGGGAGGGAGCTGTCTCAGACTTCACCATCCTCCCCCCCCCCCGCCCCCTTACCCACACACCATTCACTAGCTGGGACACGGGGGAAGTCAGGAGTGAGGGTCAGGCAGCTCCCCCCTGTCTGTGAAGCCAGCCTCTCACTAGTAATGCAGGGAGGGAGCTGTCTCAGACTTCACCATCCACCCCCCCCCCTCACCCACACACCATTCACTAGCTGGGACATGGGGGAAGTCAGGAGTGAGGGTCAGGCAGCTCCCCCCTGTCTGTGAAGCCAGCCTCTCACTAGTAATGCAGGGAGGGAGCTGTCTCAGACTTCACCATCCTCCCCCCCCCCCCTCACCCACACACCATTCAATAGCTGGGACATGGGGGAAGTCAGGAGTGAGGGTCAGGCAGCTCCCCCCTGTCTGTGAAGCCAGCCTCTCACTAGTAATGCAGGGAGGGAGCTGTCTCAGACTTCACCATCCTCCCCCCCCCCCCCCTCACCCACGACACCATTCACTAGCTGGGACATGGGGGAAGTCAGGAGTGAGGGTCAGGCAGCTCCCCCCTGTCTGTGAAGCCAGCCTCTCACTAGTAATGCAGGGAGGGAGCTGTCTCAGACTTCACCATCCTCCCCCCCCCCCCCTCACCCACACACCATTCACTAGCTGGGACATGGGGGAAGTCAGGAGTGAGGGTCAGGCAGCTCCCCCCTGTCTGTGAAGACAGCCTCTCACTAGTAATGCAGGGAGGGAGCTGTCTCAGACTTCACCATCCTCCCCCCCCCCCTCACCCACACACCATTCACTAGCTGGGACATGGGGGAAGTCAGGAGTGAGGGTCAGGCAGCTCCCCCCTGTCTGTGAAGCCAGCCTCTCACTAGTAATGCAGGGAGGGAGCTGTCTCAGACTTCACCATCCTCCCCCCCCCCCCCCCCCACACCATTCACTAGCTGGGACATGGGGGAAGTCAGGAGTGAGGGTCAGGCAGCTCCCCCCTGTCTGTGAAGCCAGCCTCTCACTAGTAATGCAGGGAGGGAGCTGTCTCAGACTTCACCATCCTCCCCCCCCCTCACCCAGACACCATTCACTAGCTGGGACATGGGGGAAGTCAGGAGTGAGGGTCAGGCAGCTCCCCCCTGTCTGTGAAGCCAGCCTCTCACTAGTAATGCAGGGAGGGAGCTGTCTCAGACTTCACCATCCTCCCCCCCCCCCTCACCCACACACCATTCACTAGCTGGGACATGGGGGAAGTCAGGAGTGAGGGTCAGGCAGCTCCCCCCTGTCTGTGAAGCCAGCCTCTCACTAGTAATGCAGGGAGGGAGCTGTCTCAGACTTCACCACCCCCCCCCCCCCTCACCCACACACCATTCACTAGCTGGGACATGGGGGAAGTCAGGAGTGAGGGTCAGGCAGCTCCCCCCTGTCTGTGAAGCCAGCCTCTCACTAGTAATGCAGGGAGGGAGCTGTCTCAGACTTCACCATCCTCCCCCCCCCCTCACCCACACACCATTCACTAGCTGGGACATGGGGGAAGTCAGGAGTGAGGGTCAGGCAGCTCCCCCCTGTCTGTGAAGCCAGCCTCTCACTAGTAATGCAGGGAGGAAGCTGTCTCAGACTTCACCATCCTCCCCCCCCCCTCACCCACACACCATTCACTAGCTGGGACATGGGGGAAGTCAGGAGTGAGGGTCAGGCAGCTCCCCCCTGTCTGTGAAGCCAGCCTCTCACTAGTAATGCAGGGAGGGAGCTGTCTCAGACTTCACCATCCTCCCCCCCCCCCCTCACCCACACAGCATTCACTAGCTGGGACACGGGGGAAGTCAGGAGTGAGGGTCAGGCAGCTCCCCCCTGTCTGTGAAGCCAGCCTCTCACTAGTAATGCAGGGAGGGAGCTGTCTCAGACTTCACCATCCACCCCCCCCCCTCACCCACACACCATTCACTAGCTGGGACATGGGGGAAGTCAGGAGTGAGGGTCAGGCAGCTCCCCCCCTGTCTGTGAAGCCAGCCTCTCACTAGTAATGCAGGGAGGGAGCTGTCTCAGACTTCACCATCCTCCCCCCCCCCCCTCACCCACACACCATTCACTAGCTGGGACATGGGGGAAGTCAGGAGTGAGGGTCAGGCAGCTCCCCCCTGTCTCTGAAGCCAGCCTCTCACTAGTAATGCAGGGAGGGAGCTGTCTCAGACTTCACCATCCACCCCCCCCCCCCTCACCCACACACCATTCACTAGCTGGGACATGGGGGAAGTCAGGAGTGAGGGTCAGGCAGCTCCCCCCTGTCTGTGAAGACAGCCTCTCACTAGTAATGCAGGGAGGGAGCTGTCTCAGACTTCACCATCCTCCCCCCCCCCCCTCACCCACACACCATTCACTAGCTGGGACATGGGGGAAGTCAGGAGTGAGGGTCAGGCAGCTCCCCCCTGTCTGTGAAGCCAGCCTCTCACTAGTAATGCAGGGAGGGAGCTGTCTCAGACTTCACCATCCTCCCCCCCCCCCTCACCCACACACCATTCACTAGCTGGGACATGGGGGAAGTCAGGAGTGAGGGTCAGGCAGCTCCCCCCTGTCTGTGAAGCCAGCCTCTCACTAGTAATGCAGGGAGGGAGCTGTCTCAGACTGGTATCAGGGTTAGGGCACTGTGTGCAGGAAGATCACAACACTCCTGGTATTAATAGGGATAGGGCACTGTAAGAGATGACTGTAGTAGATTGAATAAAGATCTGATGTTTCTGCTCTCCTCACACCAAACAAAAACAACACACAAGCAGAGAAGCCCTTCTTACAAAGCTGAGCTAGTGAGTTAAGTAGGAGGAAAAGTAAACATACTGGTGCCAGTGTGGCTACTTAAAAAATACACTTACCAACAATCAATTACATATATTTGAACTGTGTACAGTTCCAGCCAGGACCACCTTTCTAAAATGCACAGTGATTGGCAAATTCAACATGCACTAGCATTTTAGGCGCCTGCTAACAAAAATAATAAACAAGTTCTAGTCACGTGAGTGCTGATCATTACATTACTTTTTTTGTCAAGCTTCCAACTGTTTCCATTTCACATCCCCCCAACCATATTGGTAACATCAATAGATAAGAGCACAGCCAGCCAATAGGAATACATACATACATATTCATTCCTAAGTGACCTTTACTGACCTGGGAAGTGTGAACACTTTGTTTCATTTTCTGTTGGTGTTCGTTAGTTTCCAGTTCCATTTCCCATCCCCCCAACCATCACCTCAGTGGTAACCTTGGTAACATCAATAGATAAGAGGGCAGCCAGCCAATAGGAACACATATTCATTCCTAACTGACCTTCAGTGACCTGGAAAGTGTTTATTTGTATCATTTTCAGTTAGTGCGCACTAACTCGAGTTAGTGCGCACTAACGGGGAGTTAGTGCGCACTAACTCGAGTTAGTGCGCACTAACACGATTTAACGATTTTTAACGATAAATCGTTAGAATTTCTATTGAATCGTGTTCTATAACGATTTAAGACGATATAAACATTATCGGACGATAATTTTAATCGTTGAATAACGATTCACATCCCTAACGTCATATACAGTTATTTCAAATACATAAATTACTCAATACCCATGACAACAAGAGTTTAATATCTTTATGCCTTTGTGTCAGTTATTCCAATTTTATGATACTATGAGCCCTGTTTGTCTGTAATTATACTTATTTTAATGTATTTTGTTTGATTTAATTCATTTTATTTCTAAAGTCATTATGATGTCTTTATAAATGTATTTGTTTATAAATGTTTTTAATTTAAAATATATGGATGTTTTAATTATAGTAGCCGCTGAGGCAGCTCTATATGTAGAGCGAAACTCGGCCAGAGTCAGACGCAGATACTGCGTGAATAATAGGGTTGTACAGAAGGAAAAAAAATGTTTCAATTCAGTTTTCATTTCGTTGAGACCCAAATTCATTGCATTAGTTTCATAGGGGGGAAAACCAATTCGTTGATTAGTTTATTTTTTTTCCTTTTTCCCATTAAAGTCAATGAGGGAAGTATTTGCAGCCTATTTTTGGCTGCAGAATTGGGGTTTTCTTATCAATTCTGATGAAACTTCTGGGGAGCAATCATCAGAATGAGAAAAGAGCTCCAAGGTACTTAGACTGGGGCAAAGTGGAACCAAAGTGGCATGAATACGTCTCTAAGACCGATCAGAGAAGACTACAGGGGATCGCTTCACCCCCCCCCCCCCAGCCAAATCCACACTCCACTCAGCCACCAAAGAGAGAGCCTTCTCGACAGCAGCACCGAACATTTGGAATTCTATGCCCTCTGACCTTAGACTAGAACCCTGTCTATTGACCTTCAGAAAAAGTGAAGACTTGGCTATTCCAACAAGCCTTCCCTTAATCTGGGACCTCCCCATCTACAGACTTACTCCAAGGCCCTCTAGTCATCACATCCCCTTTACCGCATTTGTAAATATTGTTGTATTGATATGGTTTAGTTCAGAATTCTTCTGCCATTGGCTCCTCTTATTCCCAGTTTGAGTACCCCTGTTTTATTGTAACTTTCATTTATTCTTGGATATGTTAATGTTACTTCCCTATGTTCCATGTAAACCGATCTGATTTGATCCGTATCAAGAATGTCGGTAAATAAAAGCACTAAATAAATAAATAAATAAATAAATGAATAGCCTAAGGTACTTTAAAGGACAAAGGGGTACCAGGAGTGGCAAGAAGAGTGCTTTAATAGAGGTGCAAAGCAGCAGCGAGAGTGTTAAAAACACACCACAGATTCAAAAGAGAGCATCGATAACAGATGCATGAGCCCTCGAAGGCAGCACGACAGACAAAGTGGCAAGACAAGTGGCACCAGCATCCTACAGCAGAATGAAGGGGGAACATAGCAAGCAGAAAGACTAGCACTAACACACTGAGTAACTAAGATAGTGGCCAGAACACCACAAGGAGTTGAGTGAGTCATCTGGTGTATGGCAGCAAGGCATAGAGACAGAGGGTAGGTACAGGCTGGCTACAGCCAGGGAGAGTTCCCTTTCCTTTGTGCAGGAAAGGTCTCCCTAGAATGGGTTCGCCCCTAGAGTGGGGTGTTTCCATTGGCATCTAGTGAGCTCTCGCTGGTCTTTTAAAATCTGGTGGACGTTGCTGATATACAAACAAAAGTTTTCAAGGCCAAGATGGAGGAGGGTGCATGTGAACAACGGTTCAACATCGGTCAGAGAGTAGATACAGGCTGGCTACACCCGGGGAGAGTTCCCTTTCCTTTAAGCCGGGAAGGGCTCCCCCGAATGGGTTGACCCCTAGAGTGGAGCATGAGCCTTCAAAGCATGGCATCGTGGACCAGGGTGCCATGTGAACAGCGGTTCAACATGAGTCAACCGGTGCTAAGAAATAGGCTGCAACACTGAGGAGAGTTCCCTTTCTTTGAGCAGGAAAGGGCTTCCTTGGAATGGGTTGGCCCCTAGAGTGGAGCACGAGCCTTCAAAGTGTGGTGACCTGGAGCAGAGTGCCATGTGAACAGCGGTTCAACATGGGTCAACAGGTACTAAGAGATAGGCTGCAACACCGGGGAGGTTCCTTTTCTTTGAGCAGGAAAGGGCTCCCTTGGAATGGGTTGGTCCCTAAACTAGAGCACGAGCCTTCAAAGCATGGCGACCTAGAGCAGGGTCTTACTGTGAGCATGGTCTCACTGTGTTTGCTATAGTCTAAGTACCTTGGAGATCTTTTCTCTTTCTGAACATGGGTCAACAAGTGCTATGAGATAGACTGCTAGACTGGGGAGAGTTCCCTTTCCTTTGAGCAGGAAAGGGCTGCCTGGAATGGGTTGGTCCCTAGAGTGTATAATGGTACAAATTGTTAGGATTTAAGCATTTGCAAACAGATCATGACTTCATAAGCAAGACAGAGGAGGTTCTCTTCTCTGCCCTGAAGGATCCATGCTGAGAAGGATTACTAGTTTGAATTGCCAGAGTCTGAGGTTTCCCTTTGCAACGAGGGTTCAGCTGTTAGAACTGGACATAAGGCCTGGTGGGACAGGCACAGCAATCTAGGTCAAACTCTTGTAGGGATATAAGGCCTAGACGAACAGTCACAGCATTCAAGAACACAGGTCAAACACTTGTAGGGACATAAGGCCTGGATGGACAGGCACAGCAATCGAGGTAAAACCCTTGTAGGGACATAAGGCATGGACGGACAGGCACAGCAATCGAGGACATAGGTCATGCCCAACTAGGGACATAAGGCCTGGAAGGACAGGCACAACAATTGAGGTCAAACCCTTGTAGGGACATAATACCTGGATGAACAGGCCCTGCAATAGAGGTCAAACCCTTGTAGGGACATAAGGCCTGGACGAACAGGCACAGCAATCGAGGACAGAAGTCAAGCCCATCTGGGGACATAAGGCCTGGACGAACAGGCACTGCATTCGAGGACACAGGTCAAACACTCTTAGGGACACAAGGACTGGACGAACTGGCACATCAATCAAAGTCAAACCCTTGTAGGGACATACGGCCTGGAAAGACAGGTACAGCAATCGAGGACAGAGGTCAAGCCCACCTAGAGACATAAGGCCTGGATGGACAGGCACAGCATTCAAGGATACAGGTCAAAAACTATTAGGGACATAAGGCCTGGAAACCCAAGCAAAGGCAGGTTTACTTTCACAGCTGCAATGTTTCTGTTAATTGTGAAACGATGTGAGGTTACTAAACAAATGTCGGCATATAAAAATAGCAAATAAATAAATAAATAAAATAAAAACACTAGCATTTCCATCAACTCTGGTGCCAGCCTTGAGCAATGAGTGCTCATGATATCCCATCATTGAAAAGACACATTCACTGGCACACTAGTTGGTGGGCATAAGAACATAAGAACATAAGAAAATGCCATATTGGGTCAGACCAAGGGTCCATCAAGCCCAGCATCCTGTTTCCAACAGTGGCCAATCCAGGCCATAAGAACCTGGCAAGTACCCAAAAACTAAGTCTATTCCATGTAACCATTGCTAATTGCAGTGGCTATTCTCTAGGTGAACTATTCTCCTCCAAGAACTTATGACAGACATCACTGAACCACTTTGGCTAGGTGTGGCCAGACAGTGGACTTGTGTGCTCAATATGCCAGTGGATCTGCCTGTATGTTCTCTGTTGGCTCTGAGAGATACCATGTCACTGACAGCAGTGCTGGCGTCTCCTTTGCTTGGGTGGGCTGAGAATCACTCATGCCAGCTTTCTCTCTAGCCTGTCGCACAACCGATGAATCTTTATGGGCAACATGCCTTTGGCTTTCTGAAGTGGAGGAGGAGAAGGAGGTACTAGCTGTCACTGACAGAGTGATGCTCCTGCTTGGGCTAGCACAGCTCTCTGACGTGCCCGCTGTTTCCACCTCTTCTTCACGCCTAATCTGTCTCTGCCTATGGCGCTGCTGTTCACGTACTTTTACTAACAGCATGTCCTTCACCAAAATGGGGATCATAGACTGTGGCGAGCATGTATGTGTGGTCTTCTGTTAAAGATCTTAATCTCTCTTATACCTATTTCTGCAAAATTTCTAATGCAGCACGTCTGCTGTCATTCCCTCTTTCTATTTAAAGCCCTCCAAATTTTCCTCCAGAAAATTAATAGGGATGATGTCAGCCAAGGTAGCACTTCTGGATCTCAGCTCCTCCATGGCATCTATGAAGGGCTGCAGGAGTTTTACCAGCTGACACATGACCTAACCAATCATGATGCCCTAGAGGATTATGCACACCTAAGTCCATTGCCGCAGAAAGTACAGGAATGGGTGTCTGCTGCTCCACTAACCTCTGCAGCATCATATATGTGGAATTCCACCTGGTGGTAATGTCTTGAATGAGACGCTTGTAAAGCATCTTCAAATCAGTCTGCTTTTGACAGAGAACCTGCCCCACCTTCACACTTCTGTGGAAGTGTGCTGCCATGTTCCTGCACTTGTATATTAAATCCTACAGGTATTCATTCTCTTCATGTTTGGAGTCCAACCCCAGAACTGACTTCACTGTGTGTGCAAATCATCTGATGTTCTGAAAGCTGCCGTCAGATGTTGCCTTTACCATGTTTTCACCATTGTCTGTGGCAAAGAACCCTGCATGAAGTTTCCTGTCTTGCTGGTGTAGGTGCCAGCCCGCCAGCATCTGTCTGATGCATGCTAGAATATTGGATGATGTATGGGCGTCGTCCATCAGGTGGGTGTGCAGTAAAGCCCACCTCCACACTGATACTTGTTCACTAATAGAGCTGCTGCCTGCCCCTGCATCAGCCAGGTCCCACCAGTGTGTTGTCAGGGAGAGGTAAGAGTGTGCAGCATTCAGTATGGTCAAGATATCGCAGGTAAAATGCACTCCCCCTCTGCCTTAGCTAGCAGTGCTTGGATTCGACTGTGACACTGGTTGTACAGGCTGGGGATGACCTTTCTGCTAAATGTGGTTCTGGAAGGGACTTTGTAATTTTGAACTAAGACCTTGAGCAAATGCATGAAACCCACATTCTCCATTATCTGCAAGGGCTGGTCATCAAGAGCAATCATTTCCCCAATACTCCTGGTTACAACTTTGAGGCTGCCTGCCTCCTTCCCCAGGAAAATATTAATGAGCATCACCCTATTTCCTCCATGGTGGGTTGTCGCTTCTGACTCTTGGGGGGCTGCTGGCCTGCCACCTGACTGCTAATAGAGGCTGAGAGCATGGGGTGACTCTGCTCTTTTTCAACCACTTTACGTTTCCTGGAAAAAGAGGTCACATGACTAGTACTGCCACCATCCCCAGATGGCAGTACTGTTGGGTATTGCTTCTGCATGTGATGCATCATGCCAAAATTAGTTAGATGTCCCATTTGCTTGCCTCTGGTAATAGCCCGGTTACAGTAATTACACTGAGCAAAATGTGCATCCTCTATCACTTTAAAGTGGCTCCAGATCGCATATTTCTTTCATGATCCCTTCTCTATAGCCTTCGCGGTGGATGCTGGCACGAGCTGAAGTATTGGGTTCACCCTGAGAAGCAATGCCAGGGGCATCAGTCACACTCTGTGCCTGCGCTGACTGCTCTTCCTCCTCCTCATCATCAGTTTCATCTCTCCCCTCCAGAACTGAAGTAGAGGCTAAGATAGAACTAACTAATCCTCCTAACCCTTCTTCAGCTATTACTTCTTCCATTACTGATCATGATAATCCCACACAAGATGATTCTTCATTGGAATCAGAAGCAAACAGTGTCTGCGCTGCATTTTCTTTAACAATGACATGGGCCATCCAGTGCTCCTACCATGTGACAGGGGCCAGCCAATGGCATGGATACCCTGTCACATGGTAAGGGCAAATGGCCATTGGCACCATTTTGATTAGTGGCAGCCGATGGCCCGGGAGTGGGAGATCACTCCCGGGACCACCACTGGACCACCAGGTACCTGTAAAAGGTTTTTTTGGGGGGTTGGGAGGGTGGGCGAAGCTAAGGGATTAGTTTTGAAAGATCGGGGTGGGTTTAGGGATTATTTTTGTGTGCCCGCCCACCCCCAAAAATCGATATTTTCAATCGTCCGAAGCCCAATTCACATCCTTACTGTATGTTATGTGCATTAGGGATGTGCAGCCAAAAAGTTTTCGTTGCATTCATGATTCGGATTCGTCGGGGCACAAATGCATTACATTCGGCTGTATGGCACCCCGATGCATTAATACGGCGAGTTAAATTTGTGTCCCAGCTAAAATTAAAATTAACTACAACCCCCCACCCTCCTGACCCCCCCAAGACTTACCAAAACTCCCTGGTGGTCCAGTGGGGAGTCCAGAAGCCATCTCTGCATTCTCACACCCTCATTTGCTGGTTTCATCATGGTGCCGATAGCCTGTGTCACAGGGGCTACCGGTGCCATTGGTCAGCCCCTGTCACATGGTCACCGGCGCCATCTTGTGCTCCTATCATGTGACAAGGGCTGACCAATGGCACTGGTAGCCCCTGTGACATAGTATGGGCAAAGGCTATCAGCGCCATTTTGAGTCCTGACATCGGACGGCTGGCAGGCAGGAGGTCGCTCCGGGACTCCCGTTGGACCCACAGGGACTTTGGCCCAGCTTGGGGTGGCCTCCTGACCCCCACAAGACTTGCCAAAAGTCCAGCTGGGGTACGGGAGCGACCTCCTGCACGCCATCCCTCCGATGCCAATACTCAAAATGGCGCCGATCGCCTTTGCCCTCACTATGTCACACATAGTGAGGGCAAAGGCGATCGGCGCCATTTTGAGACGCAAAGGTGATCGGCAATTGGCACCATTTTGAGACAAAATGGTGCCGATCGCCTTTGCCCTCACTATATGTGAATAAAGTTCTTCTTTTATATGGATCTCATCTGTTTTGGTCGCTACTTAGCCACATTGGATCGGCTTCTGGTTTATTTTTTGGGACCTTTTTTGATACGGAATATGTCTTTTTCCCCTTGGAAAGATACCTTGAGCTACAGTGATGGACAGTTGAATGAGCTTTTAACTTCAAAACCTTTTCTCAAAGACAATGAGGTGATTGATGATTTTTTCAAAAAATGGAAAGATGCGATTAAGTAAAGGTTTTGTGAGAATCACACTACATGCATCAAACTTATTAGATTATTGCAGATGCAAAAGGATTCCTAGAGGACTTCGAACTAACAAGCCACCGAGCATGTACCAAGATGACAGCACCTTTGTGACAAGCTGGGAAGCCATTTTAAACAAATGCTCTCTAGATTTGATAATCCTCATAATCAAATCAGCAAAGAAGAGAGAAGAGAAGATCAAAATAGAATTAGACCAGCAATTAGAATACCTGAAGAAAAATGATTTATGCTTTGACATAATAAATGAGGATTATTAAAATAACTTAGAGAGATTCACTAAAGAACTAAAAAGCAATAAGTTTGATAAATTTAAGAGAGACTAAAATGATTACAAAAATAATAGCATTTATCCTTGGCAATGACAGGAAAAGTATAATAATGGGTACAATAGAAGGGCCTATTCACATGCAATATCATGCATATTAGGGGGAGGGGAGGAATCGGGGCAAGGAGGGGAGGGACGGAGTTGGCAGTGTCTTCGCTTCCGGCAATAATGTTACTAACATTATCATCAGTAGTAGCATGCCAAATAGTACCATCTTTCATGCTGGCGCTTTTCAGTGCAAAAGCCTGCAGCTGGCACACCGCGTCCGGTAAAATCGCACCACCATGGTGCAAAGGCTGCGGGTTTTTGCAGGCCCACCCCCCGTTTTTGCAGGATTCATTATTCTGCGATAAATGATGAATCCAGGCCATAGACTGTGGTGCTAAGTGTATTAGAAGTGATAAAGAGAATAACATTAATCCGTCAGCACTGCTATTCAATACATTTTCCAACACCTCAATTCAGAATAAACCCACCAGCCAATTAGGGAAAATATGGAGGAAGTATTCTGTGAAAAAAATATCCAGGATCAAAAATGGGACACCCCAATAACAAGGAGGAGAGGGAGGGGAAGAGGAAGGGGATATTAAAATCACTTGTAACAAGCAATATTGCAAACAAGGAAAACATTGTGCACCTTGCACGCGCCAAGCCACGCTGCCTTCCTCTTTTCCCTCCCAGGCCACTCCGAAATCAGAGCAGTCTGGAAGGGAACTTCCCTTCCCATTAACCTAATCTTCCCACCCCTTCCCCTGACCTTTCCCCCCAACTCTTGTCTTATCTTTTGTATTTATAGACATCTTCCTGCGCCTACATGTACTTGAAATACTATCATATGTATGTGATTCGTCACATATTACATATTACAGTATTGGAAAAGTGTACAGTCAGTACACTTACGTCTAATGTGACGATGACATCACATTAAAAGTAAGTGTACTGACGTAAAATCACTTTAGACGTAAAATCACTTTAGAGTAACATCCCTCAACATAAAGCCCTAGAAATCATTGGCAAAACACTATCAATTAAGAAATCACAGACACACATACCCACACAGTTTATTTTAGAATTAGCAATGATTGCCTTGACTAAAAATTATTTTCATTCAACGGAAAAGTCTGTATACAAACGAAAGGTGTTGCTATGGGCTCGGACATGGCCCCATACATTGCAAATTTATATGTAGCTAAATTTGAAAGGACACATTTAAAAGATCATGGATTTTCAGACAATATTCTACTGTGGAAGAGATATATTGATGATGTCTTTATGCTTTGGAAAGGCAGTGTAAGTGACCTAATGAATTTTAAAGAATGTCTTAACAGTCTGGACAATAATCTTACATTTAATATTTATTTTATTTATTTATTTATTTTAGTTTTTTCTATACCGGCATTCGTGAGAGTATCACATCATGCCGGTTTACAATAAACAGGGAGAGTGATAAAAGTACAGTGAACAAAATAAATAACAAGTGCTGAACAAAAACAATTACAGTTACAATAAAACAGGGAAAAGTAGAACTAGGAGCAGAGAAAAGTGATAGGAAATTTAACAGAAAATATTAACCGAAATGTGATGGAGTACATTTACAGAGATTATGGTATTTACTAGGGGTGTGCATTCGTTTTGAACTTAAATGTAAAACGCTACTTATTTTTTTTTTAACTTAAAAAAGTGATGAGGCGAAAACGATCGGATTTCCAACTTATTCAACATAGCTATGTTGAATACATTGGAAATCGCGATTGTTGATCCAAAATAAAAATTTAAACCCCTCACCTTCCTTAATCCCCCCCCCAAAGACTTACCACAACTCCCTGGTGATCCAGCGAGGAGTCAGGACGCCATTTCTGAACTCCTTTGCGAGGAGCACGTGACGTCGGCGCCACGTTGGAGTGACGCGGCGTCACGTGATTCCCTGCGGGTTCGCTCCGGGACCCTCGTTGGGCCCAAAAGGAACTTTTGGCCAGCTTGGGGGGGCCTCCTGACACCCCCGAGCTGGCCAAAAGTTCCTTTTGGGCCGAACGAGGGTCCCGGAGCGAACCCGCGGGGAATCACGTGACGCCGCGTCACTCCGATGTGGCGCCGACGTCACGTGATTCTCCGCGGGTTCGCTCCGTGACCCTCGTTCGACCCAAAAGGAACTTTTGGCCAGCTTGGGGGGGTCAGGAGGCCCCCCCAAGCTGGCCAAAAGTTCATTTTGGGCCCAACGAGGGTCCCGGAGCGAACCCGCGGGGAATCACGTGACGCCGCGTCACTCCGACGTGACACCGACGTCACGTGCTCCTTGCAAAGGAGTTCAGAAATTGCGTACTGACCCCGCTGGACCACCAGGGAGTTTTGGTAAGTCTTGGGGGGGGGATTAAGGAGGGTGAGGGGTTTAAATTTTTATTTGCACATATGGACATAGACTCAACTTATGGAATTCTCCATATGTCCATATTGACCGCAAATGACCCCCCCTTTTGACTTATGGACTTATGAACATAAACTTTTGCTCTGCACATCCCTAGTATTTACTAGGACATGTCCATTTGACATTTTGTAGTTTTTTGCTTAAGGGTAGTGACTGGAAGTTATGGTTTTCTGCGTACGGGTAGTGATTGGAAGTTGGTTAGAGGTGAGTTAAGATTTAAACCGAGTCTGGGAAGGCTTTTTTAAATAGCCACGTTTTGAGTCTTTTCCTGAATGGTGGGAGGCAAGGTTCCTGCCGCAGCTCCGGGGGGATGGAGTTCCAAAGAGGAGGTCCTGCTGTGGAGAAAGCCCTGTCTCTGAAGGTTATATGATCGGAGGTTTTGGAATGAGGTACCTGTAGAGATTCCTTATAGTACTCTCTTATGGGTCTGGAGGATGTATGTTTTTTGAAAGGGATTTGTCGGTTGAGCGGAGCATATTGTTGGATAGCTTTGTATATTATGGTGATGGACTTATATAAGATTCTATAATGAATCGGCAGCCAGTGTAGGTCTTTGAGGATTGGGGAGATGTGATCTCTTCTCCGTGTATTTGTCAATATTCTGGCTGCCGTGTTTTGAACCATCTGAAGAGGTTTAGTATGCAATGATGGGAGACCTAATAATAAAGAGTTGCAATAGTCTAATTTAGAGAAGATTATTGCTTGTAAGATTGTTCTGTAGTCATGATTGTGGAACAGTGGTTTTATACTTTTTAGGACATGCAGTTTATGAAAGCAGTCCTTGGTGGTTTGGTTTATAAAAGCTTTTAGGTTTAGCCGATTATCAATGATCGCTCCTAGGTCTCTCACTTGGGCTATTTGTAAGTTTGCTGAAGGATTTGTGGTGATGTTGCCGTTCTCCGTGGATATGAGAAGGAGTTCCATTTTTGAAGAGTTTAGGATTAAATTCAGACTGGAAAGGTGGGAGTTGATTTCTCGAAGGCATGTTTCCCATAGATCTAGGGTTTTTTTGATGGATTCTTTGATGGGGATCACAATCTGGACATCATCAGCGTATAAATAGTATTTTAAGTTCAGATTGGTTAGTAACTGGCAGAGAGGGAGAAGGTAAATGTTAAAGAGTGTAGGTGAGAGGGATGAGCCTTGCGGGACTCCTAGAGATGAAGGGTAGCACTTAGATTCTTTGTTGTGTATTTTGACCTTGTAGCCTCTGTTTCTCAAGAATGTATTGAACCAGGCCAATGCTGTGCCTGTTATGCCGATGTTCGATAGCTGGTTTAGGAGCATAACGTGGTTAACAGTGTCAAAAGTGGCTGAGAGGTCCAAGAGGTCAATAAATAGGCCTGACCTTTGTCGAGGCCCATGATGAGGTAATCTGTCAAGGAAATAAGAAGTGATTCGGTGCTTAATGATTTCCTGAAGCCATATTGAGAGGGGAAAAGAATTTTGTGATCCTCAAGGTAGTCTGATAATTTAGTGTTAACTAGTTTTTCCATGACCTTGGCTATGAAAGGGAGGTTGGAGTTTGGGCAAAAGTTGGTGGGGTCTTCTGGACCTAGGTTTGTTTTTTTCAGGAGCGGTTTGATGGAAGCCATTTTAAGGTCGTCTGGATAGATTCCTTGGGATAAAGAGCAGTTGATGATGTCTGCCAGAGCTTTGGAGATGGTGTCTGGAATAAGAAGAAGTAGTTTGGATGGGATATGGTTGAAAGGGTGAGATGAGGGTTTCATTTTCTTCAGTACTCTTAGGATCTCTGAAGTTGTGATAGGTTCGAACGAGTTGAGAGAGATGTTTTTGTTAGGGTGGAGATAGGTACTGTAAGGAGAAGAGGTATTGGGTGTCATCTTTGTTAGAAGGTTAGTGATTATGTTGCTGAAGAAGAGGGCCAGCTCCTCTGATTTTTCTTGAGTTTGGTTGAGCGGTATGTCCGGTACGTGGATTTGAGTTAGGTTGGAGATGAAGGCAAACAGGGCTTTAGCGTCAAAAATCATGTGATGGATCTTATGAGCGTAGAAGTCTCTTTTTGTTTTTAATATGGAGCAATTGTAGTGATGGAGGGCAAGTTTGTAGGCGGAGAGGGAGGACGCTGTTGGTGCTTTGCGCCATTTGCTTTCATTCCGTCTAAGGGAGAGTTTTAGATTTTGAAGTTCTTCATTAAACCAACGTTGTCTTTTAGAAATGTTGTGTTTGAGTTTTTTAGTTGTCAGTAGGCAGAGTTTGTTTGCTGCCATTATAATATAACAGAAACGGCAGCAAACAAACTCTTTTGTTTGCTGCCACCAACTTTGCTGCCACCAACTTTTGCCCAACCTCCCTTTCATAGCCTTCATTCATGGTATAATATACCATGAATGAAGGGCTGAATTAGGAGTGGAAAAGTCTATGAAGGGGAGTTCTAAGACTAGGTGATTGTGGAGGTCATCGGAGGCGCATGATTTCCTGTAAGTGAATTGTTGTTGAGGGGCGTGATTGCTGTTTCTTTGTGCCAGTGAGATGGTGGTCGAGATTAGGGTGTGGTCTGACCAGGGTACTGGTTCGCAGACCGGTTGTGTTGAGTTAGAGATGCCCGAGTTTATGAAGATGAGGTCCAAGGTATGACCCGCTCTATGGGTGGGTTTATTGATTATCTGCTTGAAACCCATGGCTGACATGGCGGTAAGGAGTGTTTCGCCATTGGTAGAAAGAGAGGGGTCATCGACATGTAAATTGAAATCTCCAAGTATTATTGCTGGGGAATCCAAATTTAGGTGAGTGGCTGTTAGTTCCAGAAAGGGTGAGGCGTCCGAGTCAAGAAGGCCCTGGGGGGGGGGGGGGGGGGCATAGACAAGAAGGATTTGAAGATAGTCGGATTTGAAGAGGCCTGTTTCAAGTTTGGTAGGTGAGTTGACTGGATATTGTGTGAGACTCAGATCTTTTTTGGCAGCAAGGAGAATACCCCCTCCTCTTTTTTTCTGTCGGGGAATAGAGAAGAAATCATAGGTATGCATTGGTAATTGATTAATTAGTGCAGTATCTGTAGGTTTAAGCCATGTTTCAGTTATGGTGCAGAAGTCTGGCTTTGCGTCAAGAAGAAGGTCGTTGAGTATAAGGGTTTTCTTAGTGAGGGTTTGGGCGTTGAATAGAAATAGGGAGAATAGAGTTAGGCCTAACAAACAGTTCTCTGGTTACAACTGGCCACTATGCTTCGTGGTCTCCCTATTCCAACTCTCCATCATAGGAGGACCATTTTTACTGGTAAACCTCTATGATGGAGAGTTGGAATAGGGAGACCACGAAGCATAGTGGCCAGTTGTAACCAGCAAACTGTTTGTTAAAGCACAAAATTTAATTTCTGAGGTGGAGGTCGGGAGAATGCTGGATGCTGGACCCTATCTAACCCTTCCCCCTACCTTTGTTGTGGAAGTTACACCTGCCAGAGGCAGGCGTAACTCTGCGCGCACCAGCGGGCTGCTGGCACACCATCACCCAACCCGGGGGCTGGTCTGGAGGCCTCGACCATGCCGCCGGGCCGGTGTCACGCCCCGACATGCCTCCCACCCCCGCCCAGAATGTGTGCCGCCCACCCGACACGCCCCTGACACGTCCCTTTGCGTACACTGGTCCTGGGGCTTGTGCGTGCCGCCGAGCCTATGCAAAATAGGCTCGGCGCACGCAAGGGGTTTTTTAAGGATTTTGGGGTAGATTTTCAAACTCCGCGAATAGGCCTACTTTTGTTGGCGCTCCAGGCGCCAACAAAAGTACGCTGGATTTTAGTAGATACACGCGGAGCCGCGCGTATCTGCTAAAAACCTGGATCGGCGTGCGCAAGGCTATTGATTTTGTATAGCTGGCGCGCGCCGAGCCGCGCAGCCTACCCCCGTTCCCTCCCCTCACCTTCCCCCTCCCTTCCCCTACCTAACCCCCCCCCCCGCCCGGCCCTGTCTAAGCCCCCCCCCCTTACCTTTGTCGGGGGATTTACGCCTCCCGGAGGGAGGCGTAAATCCCTGCGCGCCAGCGGGCCTCTTGCGCGCCGGGACGTGACCTGGGGGCGGGTACGGAGGGCGCGGCCACGCCCCTGGACCCGCCCCAAAAACGCTGCCGACACGCCCCCTAAACGCCGCGACGACCGGGCCCGCCCCCGACACGCCCCCTCGGAGAACCCCGGGACTTACGCGAGTCCCGGGGCTCTGCGCGCGCCGGTAGGCCTATGTAAAATAGGCTCACCGGCGCGTAGGGCCCTGCTCACCTAAATCCGCCCGGTTTTGGGCGGATTTAGGCGAGCAGGGCTCTTAAAATCCGCCCCTAAGCGCATAACCTATGCGCTTAATCCTTAAAATCCTTAAAATCCTTAAGGATTAAGCGCATAACTTATGCGCATAACTTATGCGCTTAACCCTTTTAAAATCCGGCCCATTGCGTTTGTGGACATACTTATAAGCAATACAAAACATGCTTTCAATACAAACATAAATAGGAAGCCTACTGACACTAACAAATTGTTACAATACAACAGCTGTCACAATAAGTCACTTGTGAGAAATCTTCCATATAGTCAATTCCTCAGATTGAAAAAGGTTGTGTACTAATATGAATGTTTTTGAAAAAAGGTTTGTAGAGATGAAGACTAGGTTTTTATAAAAGGGATATCCAGAGGATTGCATAGATTTTGGTTTTGTGTGGGCATCAAAAAAGAATGGTCAATACTACTTCAACCTAAAAAGAGAACCACCAATAGTAAAATAACATGTCCAATCACACACACAGGCTTATCCCCCATCATCAATAAAATCATGAAGAAATATTGGCATATACTTCATGTATGTTTCCAGCCTTTCAAGGGAAAGAGGTTATGATAGCTAACAAATGTGACAAGAATCTCAATGAGTTCTTGTCCCCGTCTGCTCTACCAATCAACCATTCATCATATAGTAGGCCATTAGGCCACAGGCCATGTGGCAATTGCAATGTATGCTGTGTTAACATGAAAACTATTATGAGCATGGTCTTCGGCAGCTGAAATGACCAGAGGGCATGGAGGCCTTCTGATACTGTTATGAGCACAGAGGCGTGGTCATGTCTGGAACAGGTGTTCTGAGCCCTTGGACTGCGGCATGACTCAGAGAGGAGCCCCAAGACACACCGAGGGAGGTAAGCTGGTACCAGCACGGGTAGAACTAAGCCGGACTGAACCTCGACCGGACCTGCATGCCTCAGGATGACCAACAATGCAATGTTGATAACTGAACAGTCCTCCAACCGTTCCAAGCCCTTTCGGACCTGCCGCTGGTTACGGCAAGAGGCGGCAGGCCGGACAGAGGACAAGGGCAGACGGAGTCCTTGGAACATGGAAGACTCTGGATGCAGACATAGAACGTAGAAGACTCTGGATGCAGACGTAGACTTTGGAAGACTCTGGACATAGACTTTGGAAGACTCTGGACGCAGACATAGAACTTAGACTCTGGATATAGACCTTGGAAGACTCTGGATGTAGCGATGAGCTGGAAAGGTTCAGATAATAACACTGTCTCTCAGGGTGCCCTACACAGCCCACTGACAGGGGTGGATCCCATGGGCTGGTCGCAGACCACCCTGTCCCACTGTGCACCTTACACAATCTGGAAGGCTGGTCATGGACCATGTGGAGATCGGGACAAGTGCAGGATGGAAACCCGGCCTGACGAGGCTCCAATGACCAGAAACAGGGTCCAGACGGAACAGATCTACCTTCAGGATGGCCATCTGGATACCTCGAGGAGCTGGAATGTCAAGAGGCTGAAGCAACTCTGAGTGCTAGGAAGACCCAGATGAGGACTTGGAACAGGCGACAGAGGAGTGGGACCTTGAAACATCAGGAACTGGAACATCAGGGCATACGACATCAGGACATCTGGACTTAACGCAAACAATGAAGAACAGGACCTCAGAACATCAGGACATGGAACATCAGGAAGCAATGAAGGATCTCCAACAGAGAACAAGACCAGGGACAAGACACTGAGCATGGAGCCATCTAAACAAAGGAAGACCACGGAAGATCTGGATCAGTCATGGAGCACAGCCAACTGTGGAACCCGATCCGAAGGCACTGGATGAACTGAAGCAAGGCCCTTTTATAGGGCTGAAGCAGGAAACTGTCCTCAGGAGGATCCAGCAGCACTTCCTGTCGCTGGCCCTTTAAATGGTGTGAAGAGGCACACACTGGCGCCTAAGGGAAGGCCCTGAAGAGCTGCAGCACCACAGAACGAGGCACCCAGCTGCACTGGAGCAAGGAGGAGCAGGCAGGCCACAGGATGGCCTCCTGCCATCTAAGGAGGACCCCAAGGATGACGTCAGTGGCTCGAGCCATGAAAGCTGACCAGTGGCGGCTCCAGGCCATGAAGAAGAGCATTGGGGAGCCGGAGCGGCATCAGCCACGAGGGGAGGCTCCCGGCAGTTCAGCCCTGCTGCACAGGACCAAAGATGGGTGTGGCACCCAGGCCGCGGAGGATGGAGTCGGCGGCGTCCTGCCGTGAGACGAGGCTCTGCTGGCGGTGATCCCTGCCGCGTGTGAGGTGAGAGGCCTGCTCGCGAAGAGTAGCTCTGCGGGCAGAAATCGTAATAAAAACAGATCATCTGGATATTAGGGATGTGAATCGTTTTTCAACGATTAAAATTATCGTCCGATAATGTTAATATCGTCTTAAATCGTTATAGAACACGATACAATAGAAATTCTAACGATTTATCGTTAAAAATCGTTAAATCGTGTTAGTGCACACTAACGGGAGTTAGTGCGCACTAACTGAAAATGATACAAATAAACACTTTCCAGGTCACTGAAGGTCAGTTAGGAATAAATATGTGTTCCTATTGGCTGGCTGCCCTCTTATCTATTGATGTTACCAAGGTTACCACTGAGGTGATGGTTGGGGGGATGGGAAATGGAACTGGAAACTCACGAACACCAACAGAAAATGAAACAAAGTGTTCACACTTCCCAGGTCAGTAAAGGTCACTTGGGAATGAATATGTATTCCTATTGGCTGGCTGTGCTCTTATCTATTGATGTTACCAAGGTTAACACTGAGGTAATGGTTGGGGGGATGTGAAATGGAAACAGTTGGAAGCTTGACAAAAAAAGTAATGTGATGATCAGCACTCACGTGACTAGAACTTGTTTGTTTATTATTTTTGTTAGCAGGCACCTGAAATGCTAGTGCATGTTGAATTTGCCAATCACTGTGCATTTTAGAAAGGTGGTCCTGGCTGGAACTGTACACAGTTCAAATATATGTAATTGATTGTTGGTAAGTGTATTTTTTAAGTAGCCACACTGGCACCAGTATGTTTACTTTTCCTCCTACTTAACTCACTAGCTCAGCTTTGTAAGAAGGGCTTCTCTGCTTGTGTGTTGCTTTTGTTTGGTGTGAGGAGAGCAGAAACATCAGATCTTTATTCAATCTACTACAGTCATCTCTTACAGTGCCCTATCCCTATTAATACCAGGAGTGTTGTGATCTTCCTGCACACACAGTGCCCTAACCCTGGCACCAGGGGTGTTGTGATTTTCCTGCACACAGTGCCCTAACCCTGGCCCCAGGGGTGTTGTGATTTTCCTGCACACAGTGCCCTAACCCCTGGCACCAGGGGTATTGTGATCTTCCTGCACACAGTGCCCTATCCCTATTAATACCAGGAGTGTTGGGATCTTCCTGCACACACAGTGCCCTAACCCTGGCACCAGGGGGTTGTGATTTTCCTGCACACAATGCCCTATCCCTATTAATACCAGGAGTGTTGTGATCTTCCTGCACACACAGTGCCCTAACCCTGGCACCAGGGGTGTTGTGATTTTCCTGCACACAGTGCCCTAACCCTGGCACCAGGGGTGTTGTGATCTTCCTGCACACAGTGCCCTATCCCTATTAATACCAGGAGTGTTGTGATCTTCCTGCACACACAGTGCCCTAACCCTGGCACCAGGGGTGTTGTGATTTTCCTGCACACAGTGCCCTAACCCTGGCACCAGGGGTGTTGTGATTTTCCTGCACACAGTGCCCTAACCCTGGCACCAGGGGTGTAGTGATCTTCCTGCACACAGTGCCCTAACCCTATTAATATCAGGACTGTTGTGATCTTCCTGCACACAGTGCCCTAACCCTGGCACCAGGGGTGTTGTGATTTTCCTGCAGACAGTGCCCTAACCCTGGCACCAGGGGTGTTGTGATCTTCCTGCACACAGTGCCCTAACCCTAATAATACCAGGACTGTTGTGATCTTCCTGCACACAGTGCCCTAACCCTGGCACCAGGGGTGTTGTGATTTTCCTGCACACAGTGCCCTAACCCGGCACCAGGGGTGTTGTGATCTTCCTGCACACAGTGCCCTAACCCTATTAATACCAGGAATGTTGTGATCTTCCTGCACACAGTGCCCTAACCCTGGCACCAGGGGTGTTGTGATTTTCCTGCACACAGTGCCCTAACCCTGGCACCAGGGGTGTTGTGATCTTCCTGCACTCAGTGCCCTATCCCTGATACCAGTCTGAGACAGCTCCCTCCCTGCATTACTAGTGAGAGGCTGGCTTCACAGACAGGGGGGGAGCTGCCTGACCCTCACTCCTGACTTCCCCCATGTCCCAGCTAGTGAATGGTGTGTGGGTGAGGGGGGGGGGGGGGGGGAGGATGGTGAAGTCTGAGACAGCTCCCTCCCTGCATTACTAGTGAGAGGCTGGCTTCACAGACAGGGGGGAGCTGCCTGACCCTCACTCCTGACTTCCCCCATGTCCCAGCTAGAGAATGGTGTGTGGGTGAGGGGGGGGGGGAGGATGGTGAAGTCTGAAACAGCTCCCTCCCTGCATTACTAGTGAGAGGCTGGCTTCACAGACAGGGGGGAGCTGCCTGACCCTCACTCCTGACTTCCCCCATGTCCCAGCTAGTGAATGGTGTGTGGGTGAGGGGGGGGAGGATGGTGAAGTCTGAGACAGCTCCCTCCCTGCATTACTAGTGAGAGGCTGGCTTCACAGACAGGGGGGAGCTGCCTGACCCTCACTCCTGACTTCCCCCATGTCCCAGCTAGTGAATGGTGTGTGGGTGAGGGGGGGGGGGAGGATGGTGAAGTCTGAGACAGCTCCCTCCCTGCATTACTAGTGAGAGGCGGGCTTCACAGACAGGGGGGAGCTGCCTGACCCTCACTCCTGACTTCCCCCATGTCCCAGATACTGAATGGTGTGTGGGTGAGGGGGGGGGGGGGGGAGAATGGTGAAGTCTGAGACAGCTCCCTCCCTGCATTACTAGTGAGAGGCTGGCTTCACAGACAGGGAGGAGCTGCATGACCCTCACTCCTGACTTCCCCCATGTCCCAGCTAGTGAATGGTGTGTGGGTGAGGGGGGGGGGGGTGGATGGTGAAGTCTGAGGCAGCTCCCTCCCTGCATTACTAGTTAGAGGCTGGCTTCACAGACAGAAGGGAGCTGCATGACCCTCACTCCTGACTTCCCCCATGTCCCAGCTAGTGAATGGTGTGTGGGTGAGGGGGGGGGGGGAGGATGGTGAAGTCTGAGACAGCTCCCTCCCTGCATTACTAGTGAGAGGCTGGCTTCACAGACAGGGGGGAGCTGCCTGACCCTCACTCCTGACTTCCCCCATGTCCCAGATAGTGAATGGTGTGTGGGTGAGGGGGGGGGGGAGGATGGTGAAGTCTGAGACAGCTCCCTCCCTGCATTACTAGTGAGAGGCTGGCTTCACAGACAGGGAGGAGCTGCATGACCGTCACTCCTGACTTCCCCCATGTCCCAGCTAGTGAATGGTGTGTGGGTGGGGGGGGGGGGGGGGGGGAGGATGGTGAAGTCTGAAACAGCTCCCTCCCTGCATTACTAGTGAGAGGCTGGCTTCACAGACAGGGGGGAGCTGCCTGACCCTCACTCCTGACTTCCCCCATGTCCCAGCTAGTGAATGGTGTGTGGGTGAGGGGGGGGAGGATGGTGAAGTCTGAGACAGCTCCCTCCCTGCATTACTAGTGAGAGGCTGGCTTCACAGACAGGGGGGAGCTGCCTGACCCTCACTCCTGACTTCCCCCATGTCCCAGCTAGTGAATGGTGTGTGGGTGAGGGGGGGGGAGGATGGTGAAGTCTGAGACAGCTCCCTCCCTGCATTACTAGTGAGAGGCTGGCTTCACAGACAGGGGGGAGCTGCCTGACCCTCACTCCTGACTTCCCCCATGTCCCAGATACTGAATGGTGTGTGGGTGAGGGGGGGGGGGGGGAGAATGGTGAAGTCTGAGACAGCTCCCTCCCTGCATTACTAGTGAGAGGCTGGCTTCACAGACAGGGAGGAGCTGCATGACCCTCACTCCTGACTTCCCCCATGTCCCAGCTAGTGAATGGTGTGTGGGTGAGGGGGGGGGGGGGTGGATGGTGAAGTCTGAGGCAGCTCCCTCCCTGCATTACTAGTTAGAGGCTGGCTTCACAGACAGAAGGGAGCTGCATGACCCTCACTCCTGACTTCCCCCATGTCCCAGCTAGTGAATGGTGTGTGGGTGAGGGGGGGGGGGGAGGATGGTGAAGTCTGAGTCAGCTCCCTCCCTGCATTACTAGTGAGAGGCTGGCTTCACAGACAGGGGGGAGCTGCCTGACCCTCACTCCTGACTTCCCCCATGTCCCAGATAGTGAATGGTGTGTGGGTGAGGGGGGGGGGAGGATGGTGAAGTCTGAGACAGCTCCCTCCCTGCATTACTAGTGAGAGGCTGGCTTCACAGACAGGGAGGAGCTGCATGACCGTCACTCCTGACTTCCCCCATGTCCCAGCTAGTGAATGGTGTGTGGGTGAGGGGGGGGGGGGGTGGATGGTGAAGTCTGAGGCAGCTCCCTCCCTGCATTACTAGTGAGAGGCTGGCTTCACAGACAGAAGGGAGCTGCATGACCCTCACTCCTGACTTCCCCCATGTCCCAGCTAGTGAATGGTGTGTGGGTGAGGGGGGGGGGGGGGAGGTTGGATGGTGAAGTCTGAGACATCTCCCTCCCTCATTACTAGTGAGAGGCTGGCTTCACAGACAGGGGGGAGCTGCCTGACCCTCACTCCTGACTTCCCCCATGTCCCAGCCAGTGAATGGTGTGTGGGTGAGGGGGGGGGGGGGAGGATGGTGAAGTCTGAGACAGCTCCCTCCCTGCATTACTAGTGAGAGGCTGGCTTCACAGACAGGGGGGAGCTGCCTGACCCTCACTCCTCCGGGGTATTGTGATCTTCCTGCACACAGTGCCCTATCCCTGATACCAGGGGTGTTGTGATCTTCCTGCATGCAGTGCCCTATCCCTATTAATACCAGGAGTGTTGTGATCTTCCTGCATGCAGTGCCCTATCCCTGATACCGGGATGTGTGCAAGAAGATCACAACACCCCCGGTATCAGGAATATGGCACTGTGTGCAGGAAGATCACAACACCCCCGGTATCAGGAATAGGGCACTGTGTGCAGGAAGATCACAACACCCCTGGTATTAGGGATAGGGCACTGTGTGCAGGAAGATCACAACACTCCTGGTATTAATAGGGATAGGGCACTGTGTACATGAAGATCACAACACCCCTGGTGCCAGGGTTAGGGCACTGTGTGCAAGAAGATCACAACACTCCTGGTATTAATAGGGATAGGGCACTGTGTGCAGGAAGATCACAACACCCCTGGTGTCAGGGTTAGGGCACTGTGTGCAGGAAGATCACAACACTCCTGGTATGAATAGGGATAGGGCACTGTGTGCAGGAAGATCACAACACCCCTGGTGCCAGGGTTAGGGCACTGTGTGCAGGAAGATCACAACACCCCTGGTGTCAGGGTTAGGGCACTGTGTGCAGGAAGATCACAACACTCCTGGTATGAATAGGGATAGGGCACTGTGTGCAGGAAGATCACAACACCCCTGGTGCCAGGGTTAGGGCACTGTGCAGGAAGATCACAACACTCCTGGTATTAATTGGGATAGGGCACTGTGTGCAGGAAGATCACAACACCCCTGGTGCCAGGGTTAGGGCACTGTGTGCAGGAAGATCACAACACTCCTGGTATTAATAGGGATAGGGCACTGTGTGCAGGAAGATCACAATACCCCTGGTATCAGGGTTAGGGCACAAGTTCTAGTCACATTGACTGATCACATTACTTGTTTTGTCAAGCTACCAATTGTTTCCATTTCCCATCCCCCATATATTGTCAGTGGGAACCTTGGTAACATGAATAAATAAGAGGGCAGCCAATAGGAATACATATTCATTCCTAAACTGACCTTAACTGACCTGAAAAGTGTCAAATTGTATCATTTTCAGTTAGTGCGCACTAACTCCCAGTTAGTGCGCACTAACTCGAGTTAGTGCGCACTAATCGGAAAAAACGATTTTTAACGATTTTTTAACTAAAAAATCGTGCCTAACACGATTTTCTTGCCCTGCCACACGATTTCTATCGTTAAGACGATATGGAAAATGATTCACATCCCTACTGGATATTGAGGGGTAGATTTTCAAACCGCGCGATTTGGCCTACTTTTGCTGGCGCTTCAGGCACAAGCAAAAGTACGCTGGATTTTAGTAGATACGCGCGGAACCGCGCGTATTCGCTAAAATCCGGGATCAGCGCGCGCAAGGCTATGGATTCTGTATAGCCGGCGCGCGCCGAGCCGCGCAGCCTACCTCCGTTCCCTCCGAGGCCGCTCCGAAATCGGAGCAGCCTCGGAGGGGACTTTCTTTTGCCCTCCCCTCACCTTCCCCTCCCTTCCCCTACCTAACCCACCCGCCCGGCCCTGTCTAAACCCCATCCTTACCTTTGTCGGGGGATTTACGCCTCCCTCCAGGAGGCGTAAATCCCCGCGCGCCAACGGGCCGCTAGTGCGCCGGGACGCGACCTGGGGGTGGGTACGGAGGGCGCGGCCACGCCCCCGGACTGCCCCGGGCCATAACCACGCCCCGGGACCCGCCCCCAAAACGCTGCCGACACGCCCCGAAAACGGCGCGGCACTCGGCCCCGCCCCCGACACGCCCACAACATGCCCCCCTCTGAAAACCCTGGGACTTACGTGAGTCCCGGGGCTCTGCGTGCCGGTAGGCCTATGTAAAATAGGCTCACCGGCGCGCAGGGCCCTGCTCGCCTAAATCCGCCCGGATTTGGGCGGATTTAGGCGAGCAGGGCTCTTAAAATCCGCCCCTGAGTGTACAAGAAAAACTTTTAAATTAGAATTTTTTACTAACTGTAAGAGCGAAAGGGTATTTTATGTAGTGATCTGCCATTGTATGTTGGGAAACCTGTAAGACAATTTAACAAAAGGATAATAGAGCACAGTAGTGCCATTAATAGAAAGGCTGAAGGTAAACCCCTAGTGGAACATTTTATTGCTGCTGGACATACTTTTAATGATTACAAATTTTGCGTCATTAAAAAAACCACATAAGAACTGGAGAGGTGATGACTTCAATAATAAACTATTAAGATTAGAACAAAATTTTATTTACGATTTAAATATCCGAATGGTCAGAATCTGGATATTGATTTTGGTGTGTTTCTGTGAACTACATGGTGTCAGTATGTAACTTCCTCATCCATCATTTTTTAATTTATATTAATTGCCACACATTGATATACCATCTCAGTTTTCATATGTATTTAATAAATTTATTTTTTATTAATTCTTTATTTCTTTATTTTTATTATTATTTTTTTATCCTATTTACCATTTTTTACTAACACTGATTTTTACTGTCCTTAATGATATCCTTAATTTAATAACCAATGTTGTCCTTTATCATTTTTACTTTCATTTTTATCTTCCTATTATAGCATTTTTTTAACTATTGCAGTATGCCACCTTTACATTAATTTATTTATTCTCACTGACCCTTGGGGTAACTTGCTTTTAGTTTTTAATTTCATTCAGAATATCTATTTTGCATTTACCCTTTACAACCCTTAATGATCGCACATCCCGTCCCATTTGAGTATCACATCCTTTCTATAGAACTGTCCTCATATACACACACAGCTAGACTGAGCCAGTTTTTTAATTTTGGTGTGGTTTCCTGGTATCCCCACGACACACAAATGCTTAAATACTAGAGATGTGCATCGGGTGCCCAATCATTTCCACTTTCAGGTTCATGTAGCCGCGGGAAAATCTTGTGTTCCTGCGGATTGGCTTTCTTTTCATAAAAAAATTTTTGGCTTAGTGTGCACTAATGGCTCATACTCGATTGAGCATCTGGTAAGGGTGGTATTTAATAGGGATGTGCAATCGTTTTTTGACGATTAAGAAATTTCTATGATATTTCTTAAATCGTCATGGATTGGGAAACCAATAAAACGATTGCATTTTACCTGAATTTTCATAAAAAAATCAATTTTTTCGACATAGTGCGCACTAAATCCCATTAGTGTGCACTAACAAAAACTAACTTTTTTTGTTAGTGTGCACTAAGTTTAGATGTGGTATTTTAAAATAATATTAGATGTGGCACTTTTATCAATATACAATTGGTTTTACATTGTGAGTTCTCAAGGTGGATAGCTATACTGTCACCATGTTTCATGATGTCTCTCATAATATCAATAGGAATATATTACTTGGAGTAACCAACAAGATTTGTATGTGAATAACTGGTACTCTTTATTTAAAAAAACACAACAGTTCATACAGGTATTTCAAATATATAAATCTCTCAATACCCATAAGAACAAGAGTTTAATATCTTTATCCCTTTGTGTCAGTTTTTCCAATTTTATGATACTGTGTGTCCTGTTTGTCTGTTATTATATTATACTTAGTTTAATGTATTTTGTTTGATTTAATTAATTGTATTTCTAATGTCATTGTGATGTGTTTACAAAAGTATTTTGGTTATAAATGTTTTTAATTTAAAATATATGGATGTTTTAATAACAGTAGCCGCTGAGGCAGCTCTATAAGTAGAGTGAAACTCGGCCAGAGTCAGGAGCAGTACTGTGTGAATAAAGTTCTTCTTTTTTACCGATCTCATCTGATTTGGTCACCACTTTTCTTACTATTCCTCAATTATAAGACTTGTATAGATATAGTAAATATGCTAACTACTCGAGGCTGGATAATTTAGAAATATAGATTTGAGGTAAAACCATAATGCTGTTTAGTCTGGTCAAACCCATATATACATAATACTGAGAAAAGTAATGAATCTGTGTAATTTTTAAGAATGTAACCCAGCACAATAGCAATTTTATTTAGAAATACATTTAGAAATAAAATATTTAAAACCAAAATATTTAGAAAGATATTTCTTTGCTCAAAATACATCCAAAAAGTTACCAATTGGCAGCTCTAAGAAACATGAAAAGATGCAGCTTATAAGGCAAGTGTCAAATGATTCCATTCCAGCCAATGTTCATCTGTCTGACATGGATTAGGACAAGAGTAAGCGACATGATTCCTTGAGTCATAAACAATTCTGGTTTTCAGGATAGCCACAATGAATATGCGTGAGGTATATTTGTATGTAAATAAATCTCATGCTTATTCATTGTAGATGTCCTGAAAAAGAGAACTAAGTATTTATGGCAGTTCAGGACCAGAGTTGCCTAACCTTGGGTTAAGATCTTTTCCTCAGTGCATTAAAGAAAGGACTGAAAGCTTTCCCGGACTTAAATTAATGTACCTCGCCATCAACATATCCAACACAGCAGCTGTACCTCTTCTCCTTGTATATAATTTAGTCTCTGCTAAACTATCTTTATTTCCTCTGATCCCAGTTCAATAGTCCTTGTTAATTGTAACTGCTTTCTTCGACACGTTATTTCTGTTTTTGATGTATTTATTGCACCCCTGTTTATTTGTAAACCAGCATGATGTGATCATTTCATGAATGCCGGTATATAAAAACCATAAATAAAAAAAAAAAAATAGGCAATTAAATTAAAGAAAAAGGATTTGGAAAATTAGAGGGAAGGTATTGCTGTATAGATTCATCTTGATTTTGGGATCCCAGGCAAACTCCAATGGGGAGGGTGTACAAGCATTAAGTGGGTGGGAGATGTGTGTGGTTGGGCATGGGCATGTGTAACAAAGCTCTTGACAGAATAGCCAGGGTTGTCTGTCACTTGGATGTCAGGTCAGATTCTCCTAATTAAGCCATTTGAAAGCTCAGTGGGCTTGTGGCCCTGCTTCCATGGAGTGTAGTGTCCCGAAGACTCAAATCTACTTCCTTCCATGGGTGGAATACCGGTCCTGCTTACTTGGGGTGGAGTGGGGGTGGAGGTAAGTGATCCTACCCCCTCTTTTTAAACATAGCTTTAGGATTGCTATATAAGTCTTGTTAAGAAATTGGGATGTAAGCTTGAGACAATTTGGCACTCTAGTTGACAAACCATTGGATATACTTCATTACTATATTCACCTAAATATGTATAATCTTTGGATCAAAGAAAAAAAATTAATCAAGCAAAAAGCCATCTTCACACTCTGTTTAAATTAACTGAGAAGCTTTCAAAGTCCTCTGCTGAGTCTAATTCTAATTCTACTCCCATGTTAAGTTATAAAACTTTTTTCAGTACACTTTATTAGAAAATTGAATTTATTTGTGTGATTTTGGATAAAATTACCAACGTGGTCCTATAACTGAGTCTTATGCTGCTCTGTCTGTTATTCCACTGGAAGAAAATAATCATGTTTTGCTTAAAGAGGGAGGATCCAATGCATCCCTGTCTTTTATGATATATGAAGCATTAAATTGTGTCCCTGTTCAAGAGGCTCAACAAATTATAGCTAGAATGAACCAAGATACTGAAATCTTGATCTCTGACCATCTACTTTGTGTAGGGATACCCCCAAATTTGGTGAACTCTGAACTTGGGGCCCAAACAAGAGATTCATTTTGATGAAATGTTCTTTAGAAGTTGTGGTGTAGTTCCTGTAAACAACCACTGGAAGGTGTTTTTATAATAAGCTAGTGTGTTTAATGAGATTATTTGAAGTTGGGAAAATGCTATATTCCCTTAAATAGTTGGGTTCTCTGATTGGATGTTAAGGGGACATAGGAAGAATAAAATGAGGAAGTTTTGGCTGGATTTTGCCCTTTCCCTTCTTGCCTTTTTCAATATAGGGTAGAGATTAGGGACCTTCAGCTATAGATCAACTAGAGTACCCAGCCTGTGGGCTGGGAGGCCCAGGGACTTTCCCTCTCAATGAGAAAGGCCCAAGGCCAGCAAGAGTGGAAAGGATTCCTTCTCCCCTCAGGAGTTCAGACCAGAGTGGAGAAATGGAGAGGCCTGAGACCAGGAGTAAAGGAAAGGTTTCCTTCTCTTCCTGAGGAGCTTACCGAAGTGGAAAAGAGATGGCTAGAGGCTGGAGAGTGATTGCTGATTTTTCCTCTTCCTAAGGAACTACCCAAAATGGTGAAGAGCAGGAGTCTGAATGGTGTAAATCCAAGTAAAGGAGTGCCCCAAATGTCCTTGATGTGAAGTATCCAGGAACACCTGCTCAAGGAGGACAGTAATGAGGCTACTGAAGGGAAAATGTCCATGACCATGGGAGATGTAACTCCATATGAAATATGATACTGTGTTTGGTTCTCATTGGTTGAGAGTTTTGATGTGGGATTGTTGCAAGAAAACCCAGCCTCCCCTAGGGCTGAGGGAATGAAAAGTCAATAGAAAGGAGTGCCATCCTGACTGCTGGTCAGCAGTAATAGCAATGCTCAAAAAATATCACCTATGAACTTCAACCACTAATTTTCTATTTGTGACATAACTGTTATGAAAGCCCATGTTTCTCTGACATTGTTTATTAACCATTTTGAAAAGCATTCTCATCTATGTAAATAGTAGGGATGTGCAGCCAAAAAGTTTTCATTGCATTCGTGATACGTTTTCGTGGAGGGTCGATTCCGTTTTATACGGAAGTATAGAGAATTCCATAAGTTGTCGATCTGTCAATACATTTCCCGGTTCCCATTAAAGTCAATGGGGAAAGGATTTCCATCCTATTTTTGGCTGCAGAATTGGGGTTTCCTTATCAATTTTCATGAAACCTCTGGGGAGCAATCATCACAACAACAAAGCAGCTCCAAGGTACTTAGACTGTGGCAAAGTGGCACCAAAGTGGCATGAATAGCCTAAGGCACTGGAAAGGTGCAAAGGGGTACCAGAAGTGGCAAGAGTGCGTTAACAGAGGCACAAAGCAGCAGTGAGAATGTCAAAAACACACCACAGCTTCAAAACAGAGCGCCGATAGCAGATGCATGAACCATCGAAGGCAGCATGACAGGCAAAGCGGCGACAAGTGGCATTGACATCCAACAGCACAATGAAGGGGGAACATAGCAAGCAGATAGACTAGCACCAACACACTGAGGAACCATGAGAGTGGCAAGAACACCACAAGGAGTTAAGTGAGTCATCTGGTGTATGGCAGCAAAGTAGAGTGGCAGAAAGCTGATAGGGGCAAGACAGACTGGCAGAGTGGAGGTAGTCTGGTCCCTGTGGTTTTGATAGGGGAAAGACAGGCTGGCCCAGGAGACAGTTCCCTTTCCTTTGTGCAGGAAAGGACTCCCTGAAACGGGTACACACCTAGAGTGGGGTGTTTATGTTGGCGTCTAGTGAATATCGTTGGCGTCTAGTGAATTCCGTTGGCGTCTAGTGAATTCCGACTGTACTTACGCACTTCAGCTGATGACAAAGGAACTGGAAGAGCTCTCAGAAATAAGAATACTGCTACTAAAGTCCAAATCTGCAATATCAACCTATGTTGACTTTGTACCGTAGAGGTCAAACACTTGTAGGAACAGAAGGCCTGGATGAACAGGCACAGCTATCGAGGTCAAACACTTTTAGGAACACAAGGCCTGGATGAACAGGCACAGCAATCGAGGTCAAAGACTCTTAGGAACACAAGGCCTGGATGAACAGGCACAGCTATCGAGGTCAAATACTTTTAGGAACACAAGGCCTGGATGAACAGGCACAGCTATCGAGGTCAAACACCGGTAGGAACACAAGGCCTGGATGAACAGGCACAGCAATTGAGGTCAAAGACTCTTAGGAACACAAGGCCTGGATGAACAGGCACAGCAATCGAGGTCAAACACTTTTAGGAACACAAGGCCTGGATGAACAGGCACAGCAATCGAGGTGAAAGACTCTTAGGAACACAAGGCCTGAATGAACAGACACAGCAATCGAGGTCAAACACTGGCAGGAACACAAGGCCTGGATGAACAGGCACAGCAATCGAAGTCAAAGACTCTTAGGAACACAAGGCCTGGATGAACAGGCACAACTATTGAGGTCAAAGACTCTTAGGAACACAAGGCCTGGATGAACAGGCACAGCTATCGAGGTCAAATACTGGCAGGAACACAAGGCCTGGATGAACAGGCACAGCTATCGAGGTCAAACACTTTTAGGAACACAAGGCCTGGATGAACAGGCACAGTAATCGAGGTCAAAGACTCTTAGGAACACAAGGCCTGGATGAATAGGCACAGCAATCGAGGTCAAAGACTCTTAGGAACACAAGGCCTGCACAGTATACGGACAGGCACAGCGATTCATGTCAGGTATATGTGCTGCATTGCTTACATTATCTGGAGTATAGGAGGCAATTGGAGCTGCTACAAGGCTTTGAATAGCTTTTATTCATCTTACCATTCACAGGGAAAATTTGGAAAGCCAAGCAAAGGCAGGTTTACTTTAAAAAACACTAGCATTTCCATCAACTCTGGTGCCAGCCTTGAGCGGTGAGCGCTCATGATATCCCCTGTCATTGAAAAGACACGTTCACTGGGCACACTGGTTGGTGGACATGACAGATATCGCTGAGCCACTTTGGCTAGGTGTAGCCAGACAGTGGACTTGTGTGCCCAATATGCCAGCGGATCTGTCTGCATTTTCTCTATCGGCTCTGAGAGATACCGTGTCACTGACAGCTGTGCTGCTGTCTCCTCCTGTGCTTGGGAGGGCTCAGAGTCACTCAATCCAGCTACTTTCTCTCTCGCCCGTTGCACAACTGATGAATCTTTATGGCCAACATGCCGTGGGTGTTCTGACGTGGAGGAGGAGGTACTATCTGTCACTAACACATTGCTACTCCTGCCTGGGCTAGCAGCACAACTCTCTGACGTGCCTGCTATTTCCACCTCTGCTTCAAGCCTAATCTGTCTCCACCTATGGCGCTCCTGTTCACAGACCTTTGCTAACAGCAGCTCCTTCACAAATGACAGACAATTGGTCTGTAGGGCGAGTTTACCTTTCACACGGGGATCACAGACAGAGGCGAGCATATATGTTAAAGGCCTTAATCTGTCTTTCACCTGCTGCTGCAAAACGTCCAGACACTGCAGCACCTCAGCAGTCATTCCCTCTTGCCATTTAAAGGCCTGCAAATTGTCATCCAGGAATTTAACTATAGGGATGATGTCAGCCAAGGTGGTACTTCTGGAACTCAGCTCCTCCGTGACATCCTGAAAGGGCTGCAGGATTTTTACCAGCTGACTCATGACTAACCAATCATGATGCCCTAGGGGATTCTGCACACCTATGTCTATTGTACCAGAAAGTTCATGAAGTGGTGTCTGCAGCTCCAGTAACCCCTCCAGCATCATAAAGGTGGAATTCCACCGGGTGGCAATGTCTTGAATGAGATGCTTGTGAGGCATATCCAAATCAGTCTGCTTTTGTCGGAGAACCTGCCCCGCCTTGACACTTCTGTGGAAGTGTGCTGCTATGTTCCTGCACTTCTGTATTAACCTATGCAGGTATTCATTCTCCTTGTCATTGAACTCCATGCCCAGAGCTGACTTCACTACCAGGTGCAGAGTGTGTGCAAAACATCGGATGATCTTAATCCGCCCATCACTTATTGCCTTAACCATGTTTGCACCATTGTCTGTGACAAAGAACCCTGCCTGCATTTTCCTGTCTCGCTGGTGTAGTTGCCAGCCCTCCAATATCTTTCTGATGCATGCTAGAATATTGGCAGCGGTATGGGCCTGGTCCGTCAGGTGGGTGTGCAGTAAAGCCCACCTCCACCCTGATACTTCTTCAGTAATAGAGCTGCTGGCTGCCCCTGCCTCTGCCATGTCTCACCAGTGTGCTGTCAGAGAGAGGTAAGATTGTGCAGCATTCATGGCGGTCCAGATATCGCAGGTGAAATGTACTCTTCCGTCTGCCTTAGCTAGCAGTGCTTGCAAGTGACTGCGACACTGCTTGTACAGGCTGGGGATGACCTTTCTACTAAATGTGGTTCTGCAGGGGATTTTGTAATTTGGAAGTACGACCTGCCTGCCTCCTTCCCCGGGATAAGGCTACCGCTCTCCACCCCATTTCCTCCATGGTAGATTGTCGCTTCTGCCACATGTCAGTGGGTTGCTGGCCTGCCGCCTGACTGCTAGAAGGGTATGAGGGCGTGGGCTGACTCTGCTGCTTTCCTACCACTGCACACTGGTTGGAAGTGGCCCTCCGACTGGAACTGCCACCATCCCCAGATCGCAGTAATCTTGTTGGGTGTTGCCTCTTCATATGATGGTTCATGCCAAAATTTGATAGATGTCCCATTTGCTTGCCTCTGCTAATATCCCTGGCACAGTAATTTCACCGAGTATAACGCGGGTCTTCTGTCACTTTAAAATGTTTCCAGATTGGAGATGTCTTTCGTAATCCTCCCCTCTCTAACACCTTGGGGGTGGATGCTGGCACTGGAGTTGAGGTACTAGTGGGTGCACCCTGAGAAGCAATGCCAGAGGGGGCACCAGTCACCCTCTGTCCCCATTCTGACTGCTCTTCCTCCTCCTCGATATCACTGTCATCTCTCCCCTGCTGCACATTTCTGGAGGTGGAGGCTAAGACAGGACTAAATGATTCTACCAAAGATTCGTCAGCTATTACTTCATCCGTTTCTGATGAGAATCCCACCCAAGAAGATTCTTCATCTGAATCAGAAGCTAACAGTGACTGCGCTACCTTGTGACCGCTAAGTCTTAGTCGAGACTTCTGTCCCCCTGCTGCTCTTGGGTGTCTAAATTTTGTCGGACATGACTCTGCCTCCCCTTCCCTCTCCTCCAAAACTACAGGGCCAGAAACAAGTGGTGGCGATGGCGATGTATCATGGTCAGATTTCGAGTTTTTTTGGCATGGAACTGCCAACCCCTACAAAGAGTTTAGATTGTGACAGTTGCCTTTTTAGCTGTACTGGTGGTGTTGCACTAGTGTCTTTTGCGGTGCCTCCTCTGCCAGTCCCAATAAGTCAATTGCATCTCTCTTTCCCTGACATTATGGATTTTATGTCACTGAGTGGTAACACTGCCCACTGTCCCACAATAATAATGTTCAGTCTGTTTAAAATGCCCACCGCCCACTGTCTCACTGCCTGGCTGCGTACTAGTGTGTGGCGTGCACACAGAACCTGCTTGCTTTTAAACACAAAAGAGGCAGACTACTCCCTGGGCACTTGACCGCACAGGCCCACTGAATGACAATGTTCAGTCTGTTTAAAATGCCCAGATGCACAGACCTACTGAATGACAATGTTCAGTCTGTTTAAAATGAACAGATGCCCCCTGCCCAGATGTCCAAACAATGTTCAGTCTGTTTAAAATGCCCAGATGCACAGACCTACTGAATGACAATGTTCAGTCTGTTTAAAATGCCCAGATGCCCACTGCCCAGATGTCCAAACAATGTTCAGTCTGTTTAAAATGCCCAGATGCACAGACCTACTGAATGACAATGTTCAGTCTGTTTAAAATGTCCAGATACCCACTGCCCAGATGTCCAAACAATGTTCAGTCTGTTTAAAATGCCCAGATGCACAGACCTACTGAATGACAATGTTCAGTCTGTTTAAAATGCCCAACGCCCACTGTCTCACTGCCTGGCTGCATACTAGTGTGTGGCGTGCACACAGAACATGCTTGCATTTAAGCACAAAAGAGGCAGACTACTCCCCGGGCACTTGACCGCACAGACCCACTGAATGACAATGTTCAGTCTGTTTAAAATGCCCAGATGCCCACTGCCCAGATGTCCAAACAATGTTCAGTCTGTTTAAAATGCCTAGATGCACAGACCCACTGAATGACAATGTTCAGTCTGTTCAAAATGCACAGATGCACAGACCCACTGAATGACAATGTTCAGTCTGTTTAAAATGCCCAGATGCCCACTGCCCATATGTCCAATGTTCTGTCTGTTTAAAATGCCCAGATGCCCACTGCCCAGATGTCCAAACAATGTTCAGTCTGTTTTAAAATGCCCACTGCACTGACAGACTAAGTAATTGGAATTTAATAAAGCAGGAATATTTGTCACTCCAGAAAAATGGATGACATTGAAAATAATATCTCTCTCTCCAAGCCAGCCCACCAACACCCTCAATGGTAAATGGTGGTCAGTGCTAGCTGACCTAGGACAGTCAGCTTCTCTTCTCAGTCACAGATGAGTATGACCAAAATAAACTGCTTGAAAGAAACAGGAATACTAGTGACTGTAGCTGACCCCTGGCACTACAGCAAGACAAGGAATATTTTTCTTTCCTTTGCTAGCCTAGTATCTCTTCTCTATCAGTTCTGCTTCTGCTTCTGCCTGCCTGCCCGGCTGCCTCTTCCACGCACCCAGCCAGCCCACCTCCCCACAGAATCGCTGGAAATAACTGTGTGCTAGGGGTGTGCATTCGTTTTGAACTTAAATGTAAAACACAACTTTTTTTTTTTTTAACTTAAAAAAGTGATGAGGAGAAAACGATCGGATTTCCAACTTATTCAACATAGCTATGTTGAATATGTTGGAAATCGCGATTGTTGATCCTAAATAAAAATTTAAACCCCTCACCCTCCTTAATCTCCCCCCACCAAGACTTACCAAAACTCCCGGGGAGTCAGGACGCCATTTCTGAACTCCTTTGCGAGGAGCACGTGACGTCGGCGTCACGTCGGAGTGACGCGGCGTCACGTGATTCCCCGCGCGTTCGCTCCAGGACCCTCTTTGGACCCAAAAGGAACTTTTGGCCAGCTTGGGGAGGTCAGGAGGTCCCCCCAAGCTGGCCAAAAGTTCCTTTTGGGTCCAACGAGGGTCCCGGAGCGAACACGCGGGGAATCACGTGACGCCGCGTCACTCCGACGTGACGCCGACGTCACGTGATTCCCCGCGGGTTTGCTCCGGGACCCTCGTTGGACCCAAAAGGAACTTTTGGCCAGCTTGGGGGGGTCAGGAGGCCCCCCCAAGCTGGCCAAAAGTTCCTTTTGGGTCCAATGAGGGTCCCGGAGCGAACGCGCGGGGAATCACGTGACGCCGCGTCACTCCGACGTAACGCCGACGTCACGTGCTCCTCGCAAAGGAGTTCAGAAATGGTGTCCTGACTCCCCACTGGACCACCAGGGAGTTTTGGTAAGTCTTGGGGGGGGGATTAAGTAGGGTGAGGGGTTTAAATTTTTATTTGCATGTATGGACATAGACTCAACTTATGTAATTCTCCATATGTCCATATTGACCGAAATTGACCCCCCCTTTCGACTTATGGACTTATGAACATAAACTTTTGGTCTGCACACCTCTACTGCGTGCCTCCTCGTGCTGCTGTTTATATACTGCAGGCTCGTCACTAAAATCCACAGAGAGCACTGAATGACAGCGCAATTGGCTGCATTCAGTGCTGCTCAGAAAATGTCAGTGCGGATACGCTGCGTTCCGGTATCCATGCCGACCTGTCCAACCCTTTCCTGTGAGTCACTGCGACTCACAGGAAAGGGTCAGACAGGTTGGCATGGTTACCACAGGGGCGCCGCCATTTTGTGGTAATCCTGGGTACTAGCTTGCAGCTAATGGCGGCGAAGAAAAGCGCGCGCCGAAAAAAAACAGAAATCTGTTTTATACGTGTGGAGTCGTGATGCGTTTCGCCTCCCCACGTATTTAACAGATAGGAAAAAATAAGTTGTGGATTACAAATACTTGGAAAACGGATGCACATCCCTAGTAAATAGTTTAGCTGGCTGAATATTCCAGATGATAAACTTTCTGTTGTTGTAATTTGGATACAATGGGGCAGATTTTCAAAGGGTTATGCGCGTAAGATACGCACGTAACCCCCGAAAAGCTGCCCCTTCCACCCTCTGCGCATGCCGAGCCTATGTTGCATAGGCTCGGCGGCGTGCGTAAGCCTCAGGACGCGCATAAGTCCCGGGGATTTCCTGGGGGGGGGCATGTCGGGGGGGGCATGTCGTGGCCTGCGTGTCATCGGGGGCATTCCAGGGGCAGGGCCGCAGGCATGGTTCCGGCCCAGGGGCATACCAGGGGCATGGCCTTGGCCTCCCGATGAGCCCAGCAGCCGGCCGCCGCGTGCAAGTTACACCTGCCTCGGGTAGGCGTAACTTGAAAAATAAAGGTAGGGGGAATTAATTAAGGCTGGGGGGTGGGTTAGATAGGGAAAGGGAGGGGAACGTGGGAGGGGCCGGAGGGAACGGAGGATGGCTGTGCGGCTCAGTGTGCGCAGGCTGCCATTTTGTGCAGCCTTTCGCATGCCAACCCTGTATTTTATAACATGCGCGCGGCAGCGCGTGCATGTTATAAAATCGGGAGTAGGTTTGTTCGCGCCGGGTTGCATGAACAAATCTATTCCCGCATGCACCTTTTAAAATCTACCCCAATGTGTTTGCTTCAATTAGTTTGCCAGCCTATATGAGTGGATAGGGCCATATGAGTGGATAGGGCCATATGAGTGGATCGGGCCATCGGGCCATTTATATGGCAATATGAGTGGATAGGGCCATATGAGTGGATAGGGCAATTAGTTTGCCAGCCTATATGAGTGGATAGGGCCATAATTTATTTAATTGATTTTCTCCCAGTTCTTCATTGCCTTGTTCTATGTAAGACATTCGTGTTTTGTCATCCCAAAGTTATATGTAAACCGAAGTGATTGGTAACATTGTTACCAGAACCTCGGTATATAAAAAATGTTAAATAAATAAATAAATAAATAAATAAATAAATATTCATAGAGGAGAGTGATAGTAATTTTTCCATATCCTAACAGTAAATGGAAAATTGAGTACTCTTTTGAATCTTGCCGTCGGCCCCTATGACATAGTGAGGGCAAAGGTAGCGCCGGAGCCATTTTTCAAAATGGCGCCAGCGCTACCTTTGCCCTGTCACATGGTAAGGGCAAAGGGCCATCGGCACCATTTTTATTAACGCAGCCAATGGCCTGAGAGCGGGAGATCGCTCCCCGCGCTCCCGCTGGACCACCAGGTAATTTTAAAAGGTTTTTTTTGGGGGGGAGGCTAAGGGGGTCATTTTAAAGGGTCGGGTGGGGGTTTTTTTTATCGGGCCATCAGCGCCATTTATATTAGTGGCAGCCAAAATGGCGCCGATGGCCCGAGAGCGGTAGTTCATGCTGGGACCCCCCACTGGACCACCAGGTAATTTAAAACATTTTGCGGGGTTTCGGGAGGGTGGAGGATTTGTTTTAAAGGGTCAGGGTGGGTTTAGGGGTTGTTTTGGTATGCTGTTTTTCCCGCCCTCTCTCCTCCCTTCTCCCCCTCCCCCGATTTACGATTTTTCACGATAAATCGGGGGAATTTCTATTGTATTGAGACTCTAACGATTTTTGACGATTTAAAAAATATCTGACAATTTTTTTAAATTGTCAAAAAACGATTCACATCTCTACTATATTCTTAGAGGGACTCAACACCCTTATAAAAGATGAACTAGCAGCTCGTGACTTGACAGACACCCTGGAATCTCTCATTGATTTAGCTGGGGGAATTGATCGCTGGATACACAATCGGACCCAGGAAGCAAAGAGTCTTAAGACAAGCACCACGGAAAGTAACCGCCCTAGAATTGTGCACTCGACTTCAACCCAATCTTCTGTACCCAACGAAGAGGATGACCCCATGCAGTTAGGCCACAGCCACTTAACCTCTAAGGAGAGACGTTTTCGCAGACACATGGGTCTCTGCATGTAATGCGGTCAGTCCGGCCATACTGTCCTGACCTGTTCCATCTGTCCGTGAAATTTACTGACCTAGGATCCATTGGAGGACTCTTCCTAGGTCTGACTACACCCTCTTCTCCATTATCTCTCCCTGTCTCTCACATCTCCAGGAGTCTTGAGTTTCAGATACTCACATTCGTAGATTCAGATGCTGGAGGAAACTTTATGCTAAAGAGATTAGTAGAACACCTGCAAATTCCCACTACTCCTATAGCCACTTCTTTGCTGCTGTCTTCAATACATGGTGAACCTCTACCAGGAGATGTCTCCCTTACTACACAGCCCATATGCCTTCATACAGGGGCCTTACATTCTGAGACCATCACCTTTCTAGACCTTGAGAAAGCCATTCACCCTGTGGTGTTCGGCCTACCTTGGTTACAAGAAAACACACCCCAGTTCAATTGAACCACAATGGAGCATTCACAGTGAGACCTGGCTGATAGAGATGTGAATCGTGTGCCCGATCGTCTTAACGATCGGGTTCGGCTAGAGGGGTGGAAAAATCTGATCGTGGGTGATATGGGTAATGTGAATCGGAATTGGTTCCGATTCACATCGTTATTTTTTTTTTTGAGGCCCGACCCTTTAAAATTAACCCCTTACCTTCCCCCACCCTCCCGCCCCCCCAAAAACGTTTAACAATTACCTGGTGGTCCAGTGGGGGCACGGGGACCGATCTTCCGCTCTCGGTCCATCGGCGCCATTTTGGCTGTCACTCAAAAATGGCGCCGATAGCCCGATAAACAAATACCCCACCCGACCCTTTCAAAACGACCCCTTAGCTTCCCCCACCCTCCCGATCCCCCCAAAACATTTAAAAATTACCTGGTGGTCTAGTGGTGGTCCCGGGAGCGATCACCCGTTCTCGGGCCATCGGCTGCCACTCATAAAGATGGCGCCGATGGCCCTTTGCCCTTACCATCTTTATGAGTGGCAGCCGACGGCCCGAGAACGTTTCCCGGTTTACCGCCGCAATACGCGTCCTTCCAGGACATCTTTTCCAAGAAAGCAGCAGATTTTTACCTCCACATAGAACCTTTGATTGTGCGATAAATCTCAAACCCAACTCAGAGCCTCCCAAGGGAAAGGTATACCCCCTCTCGTTATCTGAGACTGAGGCCATGTCGGCTAGGGATGTGCAGAGGGATGCCATATGTTGCATTCAGGATTCGTATTCGTCGGGGGGCAGATACGTTGCATTCGGCAAGGGGGGACCCCAATATGTACATGCATTAATTCGTATTCATTTCCCGGCTAAAAATTGAATTAAGTACACCCTCCCACCCTTCTGACCCACCAAAGACTTACCAAAACTCCCTGGTGGTCCAGCGGGGGGGGGGGGGGGGGGGAGTCTGGGAGCCATCTCCTGCATTCACACCCGTGGCTGCCGGTATTCAAAATGTCGCCGATAGCCTTTGACCTTCTATGTCACAGGGGCTACCGGTGCCATTGGTCAGGCCCTGTGACATAGAAGGTCAAAGGCTATTGGCAACATTTTGAATACCGGCAGCCAAGGGTGTGAGTGCAGAGATGGCTCCCGGACACCCCCCCCCCCCCCCCCCGCTGGACCACCAGGGAGTTTTGGTAAGTCTTGGGAGGGTCAGAAGGGTGGGGGGGGTGTACTTAATTCAATTTTAGCCGGGAACCTCCATCAAGCCCCTGTCACATGGGGTTTGATGGAGGTTCCTGGGCCATCTTGCAGATGACCATAAATTTCAGATCTATTTACAGTCCAAATGGGATACATATGCAATCAATAATCTGCAGTATAAAACTGAACCTAGTCTATACTGGGAAGCTAGTAAAGCTGTCATGCGGGGGGAGATAACTTCTTATGTGATAGTGCAATCGAAAGCCATGCATAGTCAGATATTGACTCTGGAAAAACAGTTAGGCCTAGCAAAGCAGAAATTGGCTCTTTAGAACAGTAGCAGTAACCAGGGAGAATACAAAGAGCCTTTTGTCCCTATGAGGGCTTGACCTCTATCCTCGAATGCTGTGCCTGCCTGTCCAGGCCTTATGTCCCTATGTGGGCTTGACTTCTATTGTTGAATGCTGTGCCTGCCTGTCCATCCAGGCCTTATGTCTCTACGAGGGCTTGACCTCTCTCCTCGATTGCTGTGCCTTTCTGTCCAGGCTTTATGTCCCTATGAGGGCTTGACTTCTATCCTCGAATGCTGTGACTGCCCATCCAGGCTGTACGTCTCTACAAGGTTTATACTTTGATTGCTGTGCCTGCCCATCCAGGCCTTATGTCCCTATGAGGGCTTGACCTCTATCCTTGAATGCTGTGCCTGCCTGTCCATCCAGGCCTTATGTCCTTATGAGGGTTTGTCCTCTATCCTCGAATGCTGTGCCTGCCTGTCGAGGCCTTATGTCCCTACGTGGGCTTGACCCCTATCCTCGAATGCTGTGCCTACCTGTCCAGGCTGTACATCTCTACACGGGTTTGACCTCGAATGCTGAGCCTGCTCGTCCAGGACTTATGTCCCAACATGGGCTTGACCTCTATCCTCGATTCCTGTGTCTGTCCGTCCAGACCTTATGTCCCCATGAGGGCTTGAGCTCTATCCTCAAATGCTGTGCCTGCCCGTCTGTCCAGGCCTTATGTCCCTACGAGGGCTTGACCTCTATCCTCGATTGCTGTGTCTGTCCGTCCAGGCATTATGTCCCTATGAGGGCTCGACGCTGCAGTTCCACCATGTTGCCTGAAGACCAAGGGCGAGCGAACATACTTTGATTGAAGTACCAGCAAGGGCGCAAACCTCAGGGGTGTCCCCCTGAGATGAAATCATTCACGTCCAATATTTAAAGGTCTCTATTTGCACTATCAAACTGAGTTAGCAAAGGTATTCGTATAGGAACTCCTTACGGAATGGGATTCGCTACCCTAGCTACTCTGCCTCCTCGGACTTACCAGAGGTACCTGCTCCTCGAGGGCCTCACTTTTCTCTTTACTTTCAGATTACAGATAGGAACCGGTACTCGCTCCTCGAGGGCCCATGTTCCTGGACACTCTGAAGATTCTCTTCTGCCTGGAAGCTATCACTGCTACAATATCTGAGTAAAAGGTTTCTTACAAGGGGCTACCCCAGGAAAATAGTTAGACGTGCCTATAAGAGGGGGCTCTATGCGAATAGGGAGAACCTCTTGATAAAAAGTGAGAATACCCAACTAGACAGATTAGTCTGCACCATACCATATAACTCCAAGGGATTTTTGTTCAAAAGATTGATTTTAAAGCATTGGGGCTTGTTGAAATCTATATCGGGTTGTAAGGAACCCTCTGTTTTTGCTTTTACTAAAGGAAGAAATTTGAGGTCATTAATTGCTTCAAATAAAAATAAGAGTTTTTTTGAACATTATACTGAGGAGGTGGGGCAATTCATATGCCAAGTTTGCTCGGTATGTGAAAATGTATTGACTGGTTATAAATTTTGCCATTCATATAAAAAAATTACATACATTTTGAAGGGACATTTTACTTGTTCATCTAAACAAGTTGAGTATGCCATCAGATGTCCCTGCCAGCTTATATACATCGGTTATACGACACGGAGTATTCGTCAATGAATCATAGAACACAAGAGTAATATCCGGATTCAAAAGGATGGGGCTCCTTTAGTCAAGCATTGGGTTGACTCAAAACATGAACTTGTGGATTTGAAATTTTGTTGGATATCGGGGTGGTTATGAAATGGTTAGGGCAAAATGAGCAAAAACTAATTTTTCAATGGTCTAATTTTTCAATGGCCCCAAGGAACAGTTCCTTGGGGCCTTAATTCAGAAATTGAGTGGGCGGCATTCTATACTTAAAAATAAAAATATAGGGGCAGATTTACTGCGCAGGGCCCTTGCGCGCCAGCGCGCCTATTTTGCATAGGCCGCCAGCACGCATAAAGCCCCGGGATGCGCGTAAGTCTCAGGGCTTTCGAAAAGGGGCAGGAGGGGGCGTGTCCGGGGGTGTTCCTGAAACGACGCGGCGTTTCGGGGGCGTGCCGCGGCATTTCGGGGGTGGGCCCGATGGCGTGGCGCTGGCCTGGGGGCGAGGTCGAGGCCTCCGGACCAGCCCCCGGGACCGGAGGTCAGAGCGGGGCTGCCGGCCGGCACGCGCAAAGTTACGTCTGCTTTCAGCAGGCGTAACTTTGCCGACAAAGGTAAGGGGGGGGTTTAGATAGGGCCGGGGGGGTGGGTTATTTAGGGGAAGGGAGGGGAAGGTGGGGGGAGGGCGAAGGAAAGTTCCCTCCGAGGCCGCTCCGAAATCGGAGCGGCCTCGGAGGGAACGGAGGCAGGCTGTGCGGCTCGGCGCGCGCAGGCTGCCGATTTTGCGCAGCCTTGCGCGCGCCGACCACGGATTTTATAAGATACGCGTGGCTACGTGCGTATCTTATAAAATCCAGCGTACTTTTGTTCGCGCCTGCTGAGCGAACAAAAGTACATGCTCACGTATCCTTTGAAGATCTACCTCATAGTTTGCATTAAGTGAATTATCCCTGTTTAAATATTCTTAGGATGTTAAGGGCATTACATGTAAATGATAGTGCTTTACTGGTTTGTCCACCGCGTTATGATAGAATCGTAGGTGATTGGATGACAACAAAAGGGGCAGGTACCTTGGTAGAGAGTTGATTGGTTGTAGTGTAGCTTCAGTATATTGAATGACAGCCCCATACTCCTGGTAGGGGATTTAAAAAGCAGAAATTGTGAGGGTGTTTCTGATTCGATGGGCCGTTGAACAGCGGCAGTATGAGGACACGTTGAGTTATGGCGGTATGAAGAGACGCTGAGTTGTGGCGATATGAGGAGACGCTGAATTGTGGCGGTATGAGAAGACGCTGAGTTGTGGTAGGTGGGATTCCATGTTTGGATTATGTTCCTGATGTTTGAATAATAACAGATATATAGAGGTTGATTTTGGGTTATATTCTTATGCCTAGGAAAAAGATACATGCCGTTGGAGAAGTCTTTGTTAAGATGGAGTTAGAGACTCTACATTACTTTCGTTGGAGACACTTGTCGTACTATGCATTTTAAATTGTACTTGAAAATTTATTTACACGAAGTGAGTATGTTATTTGGTATATTTTTAAGATAATGGTACTGAATACTATTTGTTGGGATAGTGTGAAAATGGTTATAGAGAGGTATAATGTACATACGAGATGACTGGATATAAATAGGATTTTCTTGGTCATGCCTTTTTTTGATTTAGTAATTAATTGTTTTTCGTGATAATTTAATTTGGTTTTTATATTAAGTGTATTTACATCATAGGTAAGTGTGGATACCGACGTAATAATTGGAAGGTTCAGGACAACAGAGAATCGAGGCTCCCATGTGAGGGGGAGTACATATGAGAAAGCATCGTGAAGGATAACCCCTGGAGAAGCTAATTTGTGAAACAAGGTTCTTGTCAGGGATTGTCAGCGTAATACAGTATTGAATACGTGAGAAATTTAACATTTAAAATTAACATTGATATTGGAGATTCGACGCTTGTAAAATACTGTTTTAGGGTTCTCGTATTGTGAATCTGTGCACTGTGATTTTCTTGTATGTAAAATATGTCTTTGGGAAAGGTGCAATAGTGGTGGGGAATTTTAAGTAAATGAGTGGTTGGATGGATGAGTGAATAGTTAGTACATTTTAAGGGATATTTAATGTTTGGATTCATGTGTATTTATGTGGGAAAATGCGGGTAGCTTGGGTAGTCACACAATGTTGAAAAAAAAAACATAAGAAAAATATATTATATATGTCTTAGATAAGATTGTTTTTGATTAATCATATTGATGTGATATTTATATGTCAGATGTTGAGTTGTGATAAGACGTATGTTTAATAAATTATATAAATTTTAAGAAATTATTCTCTGTTTAGTAAATGGTTATAATTACTGAATATATGTATGTGACACTTATCGTATACAATAACAGATATTCATGTCCTTAGTTGGTATAGTGTGTTATTAAGTTAAAGACTGCTATATCACTCTTGTGTTAGTTTCCTCAAGACTCTGCCATGGCGCGAAGAGGAGTGAAGCAGGAGTGTCTCGCGAACAGTTCCATGTTACTATATTTGGCACGGTTTATTTGGAAGCCCTAAGGCAGTCGTTGTGAGGCTACATGGTTGAGCAAGGTTGCTGCAACCAGGGCCCCCCTCCCTGTCACCTGCACCTTGGCCCCTTGAGCAGTGCGCTTGCAACTTAGCCAGAGCTGTACTGCCTGGTCTCTGGTGGTGCGGCTTTGGACCGCTTTCTATTGGGTGGAGTGTGGGTGCCTGGGGGATGCCCCTCAATTACCTGTTTTCAGGGCTCACTGTCTAAATTGGGCTCTGTGATTTATCGTTTGGGGCCACCAATGTTTCTTGTTGTTTGGCTGGGGGCCTGCTTTATACATGTTGCCCCTATGAATCTTTATTGCTCGCATGGAGGTGACTATTGGATGGGGTTGGGAGGGGAGCGGGGCTAGAGGAGGGCACATCAAACCCTGCTGGTTTAAGCAGGGTGGGGCATGCCTGTGCCTCATGGAGTGTGGAAGTATGGTGATACGGAAGTTGTGGCTGGTGGAGATGTGTGTGATGTTAGTTATGAGTGGAATGAGTATAGGTATGAATGTAGGTATGAGTGTGGGGGATTCTGAGGGGCTAGGTGGGGGCATAAGGGGAACCTCTTTGTGTCTGCGGGAGATTTTATATGTCTGGCTGACTCAATGTGTGCCATGCTGCTCTCGAAGGCCTAGGCTAGGGGGCCTGGGGAGTCTTGGGAGCTCTTTTTCATATGCTCTTCTGAGTTCATGGTATGCCGCAGGTTAAAATTGTTTCCCTGAATGTGGATGGGATCCATTTCCCAATCAAACGAAAGAAACTATTTACGATGTTTAAACGTATGCGGGTCAAGGTGGTCTTCTTGCAGGAAATGCACCTCAATGATAAAGAGCACGCCAAATTACAGAGAGACTGGGTGAGCCACTGCTACTACTCTTCTTTTAGTTTGAGGCAGCATGGGGTCGCCATTCTTATTCATAAAAATGTACCCTTTCAGCTGACGCAAGCCTACTAGAACCCAGAGGGGAGATTTGTGATTGTAGTGGGTACATTATATGATCAGAAAATGGTACTGTGTAATATTTATGCACCAAATGTGTAAACCGCCCCCCCCCCCCCCCTTTTCTTCAACTCCTTGGTTAGTCGCTTAGCTGAATTTTCTGATTGTCGCTTGGTAGTTGGGGGGCGACTTTAATATACTAGCGAATAAACATCTCGACAATCGACCCCCCCCCAAGCCTGTTCTAACTCCAGATCGAAGTAAAGGTGTCAATCTTTTATGTGACAAGCTACAATGAATGGATGTTTGGCGGGTATTACACCCCAGAGACTCTGACTTTATGTTTTTTTCTAACCCGCATCAGACTTACTCCAGATTGGATTACTTGCTGGTGTCGGACTGCTATTTCCAGCGGGTGACGGAGGCCAGTATCAGAACTATCTCCATTTCTGACCACGCCCCTGGGACATGGTCAGAAATGGAGATAGTTTTCCTGGTGACTACATCCCGATCTTTATCTGGACAAGCACTTCATATATATTAGGGATGTGAATCGTTTTTGAACGATTAAAATTATCGTCAGATAATTTTAAAATCGTCCAAAATCGTTAGCGTGCACGATACAATACAAATGCCCCCGATTTATCGTCAGGGGCATTTGTATTGTATCGTTAAATAGGGCGCGGGAAAACCGGCACACCAAAAAACCCCTAAAACCCACCCCGAACCTTTAAAACAAATCCCCCACCCTCCCGAACCCCCCCATAATGTTTTAAATTACCTGGGGTCCAGTGGGGGGGTCCCAGTGCGATCTCCCTCTCTCTCTGGCCACGGCTGCATTAAGAGAAATGGCGCCGGTGGCCCTTTGCCCTTATCATGTGACAGGGCAAAGGTAGCGCCGGCGCCATTTTGGTTCCTGGCTCCTGACGTCACGCATGCAGGAGATCGCTCCCGGAGCCCCGCTGGACCCTCAGAGACTTTTGGCCAGCTTGGGGGGGGGCCTCCTGAAAGTCCAGCGGGGGTCCCAGGAGCGACCTCCTGCACGCGGGCCGTATTGCCAATCTTCAAAATGGCGCCGGCGCTACCTTTGCCCTCACTATGTCATACGGGCGACAGTCCGGGAGCAATCTCCTGCACACGTGACGTCGGGAGCCAGGAACCAAAATGGCGCCGGCGCTACCTTTGCCCTGTCACATGATAAGGGCAAAGGGCAAAGGGCCACCGGCGCCATTTCTCTTAACGCAGCCGTGGCCAGAGAAAGAGGGAGATCGCGCCGGGACCCCAGGTAATTTAAAAGATTTTGGGGGGGTTCGGGAGGGTGGGGGATTTGTTTTAAAGGTTCGGGGTGGGTTTTAGGGTTTTTTTTGGTGTGCCGGTTTTCCCGCCCTTCCCCGATTTATGATTTTTAACAATTTAAAAAAACAAAAAAACACGATGATCAGATTTCCCTCCCCCCCAGCCGAAATTGATTGTTAAGACGATCGATCACACGATTCACACCCCTAATACATATTTACAAGGTAGTTGGACGGAATACTTAAAATACAATGCTACCCCTGATATGAGTGCAGCGACCGTGTGGGAGGCCGGAAAGGCCGTGCTGCGTGGCGCTATAATAGCATATATGGCCAGGGCTAATAAAAAATGTAACGCTGAAATTTTGAGGCTAAATGCTGTTCTTAAACATGCACAGCAGCAGCACATGGCATCTTTGACAGCCGCAGGGCTGCCCTAGCCCTGTGACTGACAGGGCTAGGGCAGCCCTTAATGGCTTGCTCCACCAGAGGGCATCTAAGTCGCTCCGCTACTACCAGTACCAGTTATATAAACATGGGAATAGGGCCGGCAGACTAATGACTCACCTTATCAAGCCAAGAGGCCAGTCAGCATCTGTAATGGGGATCAGGAATACCCAGGGGGCCCACCTGACTTCACATATAAACATTGCGCGTAGATTTCGCGAAAATTATATATCTCTATATGGCCCTAAGCCTATGGATGCTACTGTTGCAGACTCCCTCTTTAACGCGATCTTGTGGTCCACATTAACTGCAGCGCAGGTTACTACCCTGAATAGACCTATCACAGATGGGGAAATATTTGCTGTCATCCAGAAGCTCAAATTGGGTAAAGCAGCGGGCCAGGATGGGTTAGTCTCGGAAATTTACAAGATATTGAACTACTCCGTCCTGTCCCCATTGAATAAATATTTTTCTGACCTTTTACTCACTAATCGTATTGCTTAGGCCTCCAACCGGTCGGTCATTGTTGTTCTCCCAAAACCGGGAGAACAACTGGGAGAAAACTTTGGAAGTGGGTTTGTATAGACCCATTTCCCTACTAAATGTGGATGTTAAAATCCTGGCGGCTGTCCTTGCGGCCCGGTTAAATGGAATTTTACCCCTTCTTATCCATGACGATCAGACAATTTTGTCAAAGGGTGGCAGGGGGTGTGCAATATATGGTGACTGCTGGCGGTCCTTAATTACCAACCGTCAGCAGAGGCCTTGATCCTGAGTCTAGATGCAGAAAAGGCATTTGACTCCTTATCCTGGGAATATATGTTCTGGGCCCTGTGATGCTATGGATTCTCAGGGGCATACCTACACTGGTTGGAGACCCTTTATCGTAACCCTAGCGCCTCTATTTTGCTTAATGGGGAGCACACTGAACCCTTTTCCTTGTATCACGGGGTCCGGCAGGGGTGCCCCCTCTCCCCACAGCTATTTGTGTTAGCCCAGGAACCCCTGGCCATATGGATGAGGAGTGATCCAGGATTTACTGGGATTAGTGTAGATGGCTACCCCTTGAAGACTGCTTTATTTGCTGACAACATCCTTTTGTTTGTGGGACGGCCTTGCACCAGTGTACCTCTCATTATTAACTTTTTTGATCAGTTCCGGCTGTGGCGGGGCTGACCATTAATTATGGAAAGTCTGAGGCTTTAGCTCTGAATGCTCATCTGCCGGGTTCCTGGGACGGCCCTTTTCCCTTTCAGTGGGCCCCCAACAAGATTAAATATCTGGGTGTCTAGGTTCCAAGGCACTTGGGACAGCTTTATGAGTTGAATATTACCCCGTGTCTCCTTAAGCTCCGGGCGCAGCTACAGATGTGGACTTCTCTGCCACTCTCCCTCATTGGTAGGAGTGCCCTTATCAAAATGGTGCTTGTGCCACGACTTCTTTACTTGATGCACATGATCCCTTGCTGGTTGAAGGCAGAAGACCTTCGTCAATTCTGCACTAGTTTACAGAAGTTGTTGTGGCAAGAGAAGAGGGCTGGGTTGGCATATATAGTCTTGGAATGTCTCCGGTAGCAAGCCGGGCTTAATTTGCAAGATTTCAGGCTCTATAATGTGACGTGTCAGATGTGTTACGTAGGTGAATGGATTATGGGGACCTATTGTTACTGTGCACCGGGGATGTTAAATAAGATGCCTCAATCTAGCTCCCCCTTAAGTATCATTCAGCTGTGCCCGGGGCTGCGGGGCACCATGGTCTATCCCAGAATATTCCTACACCCCTGTATACGAGCTTGGAGGTGGCTGCGGAGACAGTGGGGACTGCGGGGCACAGCCTCCCTCTTCCTGCCCTTTTTTGGGGAATATGAGTTTTGTGCCGGTGCGGGACAGTAGAGCTGTTTTCCAGGCCTGGGCTGATAATGGGGTGGTGTATTTATTTCATATTTTAGAACCGGACTCCCACATCATCCAAGATTTTACTACGCTGGCCCGCACATTTCGGCTACCTGCCAAGTACTTTTACGCGTATCTGCAGGCCCGCCATTACCTCCAATCTTTTTCTTGGTCTATGGAAGAATTGACAACCGAAACTGCATTTGGAACCAAAGTCTTTAACATTGCCTGCCTCACTTACACGATTACTGGTTGGAAAAAATTAGCTCAATTGGACAGGCAGGACGACTGCAGCATTTTATGACCCGTTGGACAGCCCTATTGGGTACACTGCTTGCCCTGAATTATCTGAAAGGATGTTTTTCGGCCCTTTATCAGTTGCTGCCTGATGTGGGTCTCCATGAGGTTCAATTCAAAATTCTTCATTATATCTACTATGATGATGTTCAACGGTTTTACATGAAGCTTACTAAGTCCCCTTTATATAGTAAGTGTGGCGCTGCTGAGGGCCACGTATATCATCGCCTGCTGATGTGCCGAGTGGAACCCTTTTGGAGATCAGTTATTGAGGTCATTAATAAAAGTACTGGTTGTGTCATCTCTAACACGGGTCACCTCCTACTGGCTCACCAGCAAACAGGCCAGGTTCCTGGTAAGCTTTGCAGGGTAATGTTTGATAGGGATGTGAATCGTTTTAGGACGATTAAAATTATCGTCCGATAATTTTAATATCGTCTTAAACCGTTATGGAACACAATACAATAGAGATTCTAACGATTTATCATTATAAATCGTTAGAATCGTGAGCCGGCACACTAAAACCCCCTAAAACCCACCCCCGACCCTTTAAATTAAATCCCCCACCCTCCCGAACCCCCCCCAAATGAGTTAAATAACCTGCGGGTCCAGCAGCGGTCCGGAACGGCAGCGGTCCGGAACGGGCTCCTGCTCCTCAATCTTGTTGTCTTCAGCCGGCGCCATTTTCCAAAATGGCGGCGAAAAATGGCGGTGGCCATAGACGAACACGATTGGACGGCAGGAGGTCCTTCCGGACCCCCGCTGGACTTTTGGCAAGTCTCGTGGGGGTCAGGAGGCCCCCCACAAGCTGGCCAAAAGTTCCTGGAGGTCCAGCGGGGGTCAGGGAGCGATTTCCCGCCGCGAATCGTTTTCGTACGGAAAATGGCGCCGGCAGGAGATCGACTGCAGGAGGTCGTTCAGCGAGGCGCCGGAACCCTCGCTGAACGACCTCCTGCAGTCGATCTCCTGCCGGCGCCATTTTCCGTACGAAAACGATTCGCGGCGGGAAATCGCTCCCTGACCCCCGCTGGACCTCCAGGAACTTTTGGCCAGCTTGTGGGGGGCCTCCTGACCCCCACGAGACTTGCCAAAAGTCCAGCGGGGGTCCGGAAGGACCTCCTGCCGTCCAATCGTGTTCGTCTATGGCCGCCGCCATTTTTCACCGCCATTTTGGAAAATGGCGCCGGCTGAAGACAACAAGATTGAGGAGCAGGAGCCCGTTCCGGACCGCTGCCGTTCTGGACCGCCGCTGGACCCGCAGGTTATTTAAGTCATTTGGGGGGGGTTCGGGAGGGTGGGGGATTTAATTTAAAGGGTCGGGGGTGGGTTTTAGGGGGTTTTAATGTGCCGGTTTTGCGATTTTTAGATTTTTAGATTTTTCACGATTTTTCACGATATTTTACCCCCCCAAACGGCAACAATACGATTCCCTCCCCCTCCCAGCCGAAATCGATCGTTAAGATGATCGAGGACACGATTCACATCCCTAATGTTTGAATGTCTAGCGCAGGGTCAGGAACCTTTTTGGCTGAGAGAGCCATAAACGCCACATATTTTAAAATGTAATTCTATGAGAGCCATACAATATGTTTGAAACTAAATACAAGTAAATGTGTGCATTTTATGTAAGATCACACTTTTAAAGTACAATAAGTCTCTGAAAATATTACACCAGGCCTTAAGACACCAATACATCTCCTATTAGAAAAACGGACCAAGTCAGGCTGCTATAGAGTCCTACACAGAAACTACACGCCAGCAGAAAACCTCACCTGAATCACGTGCTGTCCCTCACCTAACATAGAATAAAGAGACCAAAACGCATAACAAGAAGCATGCAGAAAAAACTGAATTGGAAACTGCAACAAGCCAGAGTCTCTGTATGCAGTGTAACAAAAGAAAAAAGAAACATCACCCATCCTTATAAAACAAATCAAGAAATATAAAATCATCAGCAGTAAAACTGTACTAACAAAAAGAACATATTTCGAAACAGCTGATGAGTGGAATATCCAATAATTAAAAACTCATATAAAACATTTCCAGATACCAACAAAATATTTCAAAATAGCAGACACAAAGACCCAATAATGAAAAATAATAAGGATACAAAAATTTTTTTGCTCTGCATACCTGGGAACGTTTGATATCCAGGTGTCCTGAGATTGTTCTGAATTAGCAGGAGGTGCGGTGGTTTGCTTGGAACTTTCTCCTCTCTCAGTCACATACCAGCGCTCTCTCTCACACTGGCTCTCAATGACACACCTATACACACATGCTCTCAGTACTCACATATACACATGTTTTTTCTCTCTCACTTATATAGGCTCTTAATTACACATTTACACACATGCTGTCTATCTTTTCACGCTTACACACACACACAAGCTTTCAATCACATAAATACATGCTGTCTTTTTCTCTCACACACAGACTCTCATTCACATGCTTACAAACATGTCCTCTCTTTCTCTCATTTACACACAGGCTTTCAATCACATACTCACATGCTCCCTCACCTAAATCAGCTCTCAATCACACACAGACACACATGGTCTCTCTCTCTCATTTAAACACAGGCTCTCAATCACATACTCCTCCCAACGCTAACCTCTTCATTTTCAGCCCTCGAGGCGGAGTCCCATCGGCCGCGGTTGAACCTCTTCATTTTCCTCCGAGCCGCGCTGCAGTCTTCTTTTCTTCGGGCCGATGCCGAGCGCACTAGCGTGGCCTCTTCTTGCCGCACACACACCCGATACTCTCCACTTCCTCTTCCGGGCCGCAAGGGGGGGGGGGGGGGCGGGAAGAAGAGAGCACGCCGGTGCTGCTGACTCCAGCTGTCCTGCCGCGTTCCGCCCGGGCTGACAGCATTTTAAGCCCGGGCGGAGGAGGACCGGGGAGCAGCTGGGTCAGCGGGGGACTGGAAAGTGTGGCGACACTTGTCCGCGAGCCAGATGCAGCCCTCAAAAGAGCCATAACTGGCTCGCGAGCCATGGGTTCCCGACCCCTGGTCTAGCGGTTATGTTGCCGTGCCACACCATCTTGTCTATTTGGACTGATCCTCTGGCACAGCCTTCAATTGATGTGTGGATTGGCAGAATGGCCTCACTACTCCAGATGGAATATAAGGACTTCTGCTCTGGCAAGAGGAAGCCGGACAAGATCTATTGTGCCTGTTGGAATGCATGTTATGCATTGTTTCCTCCCACTCTACAGACTGAGCTTAGCAATAATGGCTATAGACCCCGGTGGTGTTAAACGAGATTCAGAGGGGGGAAGGGGGTGGGAGGTTTGTATGTGGTGTGCTTGAGATATGAATGGGATTGCTTGGAGTTTGTTCTGTGGGGTGGGGGTGCTGGGAGGGGAATGGATGTAGGACATAAAAGTAAAACCAGGAATGCTGTACTGTTAGTTTATGTGCAACGTTTCTAGTGTACACTGTTCCTTTTTGTATTATGTTCTTTATATCCCATGAGTGTGTATCGTCTTCCTGCTAATAAAAATTATTTTGAGAAAAAAAAAAAGAAGTCACAAAAGCTTTCATTTCTACAAATTATTTAACATTATAAATGTATCATCTCTTAACCTGTATACTTTCTTACCCCTGGATTCATCAAAATGCTATAATTTTTGCATGGATATCAAAAAGGGGTGTGACTATGAGAAAGAGAGAATGAGAGGAGAGGAGAGAGAGAGAGAGAGAGAGACTCTTTGTAGGCTATTGTTGTGTCCGTCGGTCACAGACGGCTGTGCCCTCTCTGCCTTACCTCTTTTCTACCTCTCTCCTTTCCTTTTGGAATGATGGCTGCCTCTGCTGCTGTTTCCAGAACCCTCCGGTGTCCCCGGACTGGCATGGGCGATTGAGTTCGCCATGTTTCCTCCTGAGGCCTCCTAGGGTGCGCGCACGTGTTACCCGCACATTTGAATACATCATGGCAGGAACCTCAGGGGCGACCCCACTGCATGACGTCACTACCTCTGGGTACTTAGCCTCCACTCACCAACTGTGCTATGAGTTAGCAAGGATTATGGTCCAGCTAATTCTAACCGCTTCTAAGCTGTCCGCTTGGAACACCTCCTACTATCTCTGGGGTATTCGCTGATTCCGAGAGCTCTGGGTACCCGCTCCTAGGGGCCCTTTCACTCCTATCCACCCTCCGGGGTTTACCTTGCTCTAATACTCTGGACACCTGATTCTCGGGGGTCTTTTCTGCTCTCTCTCCAGGTACCCTACCAAAAGGAAGTTTGGGCACTCAATCCTTGAGGGCCTATCCGCTCCTACATCTCTTGGGTATCCTGCACCACAGACCTCGGGTCCTACCACCGACTCGATTATTACAGAGGAAGTTTCTGCCTTGGCTACAGATATATACCAGTGAGTACCTCTACTCTTCAAGTCTCTCTATCTGCTTCACCCCATCAGATTCTCGGCGTACTCCACTTGTGGACCACTACCAAATCTGTCTCCACCTTACATTCTCCTAAGACTGGGCTCTCAGGTTACCCCACTCCACAGACCGCTACCGGACCCACATCTCTCAGCCAGGATGAGAGCTATTTGACACCTGACTATCCTGTATCTGGCTTGGAGCCTTTCCTAGAGGTATCCAGAGTTTACAAGTGCTGCCCTCTCCGCGAACAGCACCATCAGCTGTACAATAAAGCTTCTTTTCTCTGTGTCCGCTTACTCAAGAGTTCAGCCTATCTCTGTGGTTCTCCACGGGGCAGTGGCATAGCCACGGGTGGGCCTGGGTGGGCAGTTTCCCACCAAATTTGGACCCAGGCCCACCCAACCAGAAGAGGCCGCTGACCCAGCTGCTCCCTACCTAAGCGAAATAGGTCCTCCGCCCGGGCTTAAAATGCTGATGGTCCTGGCGGAATGCAGCAGGACAGCTGGAGTCAATGGCACTGGCATGCTCTCCTCCCCCCCCCCCCCCCCCCCCGCGGCCAGGAAGAGGAAGTGGTGAGCAGCAGGTGCATGCGCAGGAAAAAGAGACCTTGCTAGTGTGGGCAGCATCGGCCTGAAAAAAAGAAGAGAGGCACGGCCTTGAAGGATGAGCAGCGTGGCTCGGAGAAAAATGAGGAATAATGTCAACCCCCATAGCCGATGGGACTTCTTTCTCCATAAGGGCTGAAAGTGAAGGAGATTGGTGCTGCCTTTAGAGTTGGACGTGGAAGAGGCTGCTGCTGCTGCCACTAGTTGGGGGGGGGGGGGGGAGCGTGAGTGAATGAGCAAGCATGTCTGTTTGAGATCCTATGTGTGTGTGAGATAGCATGTATGTGAATGATTGAGAACCTGTATATGTGAAAGAAGTTCATGTGTGATTGAGAGCTGATTTAGGTGAGAGATAATGTGAATATGAGATTAAGAGCCTGTGAGTAAATGAGAGAAAGAGAGTGAGCATGTGTGTCTGTGTGTGAATGAAAGCTGGTTTAGCTGAGGGAGTATGTGATTGAGAGCCTGTGTGTAATTGAGAGAAAGAGAGAGAGCATGTGTGTCTGTGTGTGATTGAGATCTGCTTTAGGTGAGGGAGCATGTAAGTATGTGATTGAGAGCCTGTGTGTAAATGAGAGAGAGAGAGAGCATGTTTGTAAGCATGTGAATGAGAGTCTGTGTGTGAGAGAAAAAGACAGCATGTATGTGTGTGATTGAAAGCCTGTGTGTGTAAGTATGAAAAGATAGACATCATGTGAGTAAATGTGTAATTAAGAGCCTATATAAGTGAGAGAAAAAGCATGTGTCTATGTGAGCGATTGAGAGCCAGTGTGTGTGAGAGAGAGAGAGAAAGAAGAGAGAGGAGAAAGTTGCAAGCAAACCATCCCTCCTCCTGCTAATTCAAAACAATTTCAGGGCACCTGGATATCAAACGTTCTCAGGTATACAGAGCAAAAAATTTTGTATCCTTATTATTTTTCATTACAGGGTCTTTGTGTCTGCTATTTTGAAATATTTTATTGGTATCTAGAAATTTTTTATATGATTTTTTAATTATTGGATATTCCATTCATCAGCTGTTTTGAAATAATCTGTTCTTTTTGTTAGTATGGTTTTACTGCTACTTATTTTATATTTCTTGATTTGTTTTATAAGGACTGGTGATGTTTCTGTTTTTCCTTTGTTACACTGCATACAGAGACTCTGGCTTGTTGCGGTTTCAATTTAGTTTTTGTCTGCATGTTTCTAGTTAAGCATTTTGGTCTCTTTATTCTTTGTGATTCAGGTGAGGTTTTCTGCTGGCGTGTAGTTTCTGTGTAGGGCTCTATTGCAGCCTGACTTGGTCCGTTTTCCTAATAGGAGATGTATTGGTGTATTAAGGCCTGGTGTAATATTTTCAGTGTTGCCTTTTCTTAGGTAAGGCGGTTACTGTTTAAGTGCTGGAAATTGGTGCTGTTTTGGTGTGGGATGGTGACTATTTATGCAATTTATGTCCAGACAGAATACATATCTTTTCCTTGTGTCATTCTTAACAATAAAAATAATACTGGACCTTTATTTTTTATTTCCGCCGTGAATTGTAATGAGCACTGTGTCACACATGTGAGCATGGTCTGTCAGGTGTGTCAAGATGGGGAAAAGGTTGAGAACCACTGCATTAAAGAGTCAACATGGCAGAAGTAGGACTTTGGCTGTGCCTAATGAAAAAGCCCTATGTGTGTGTGGGGTGAGAATGGGAGCCTGGGTGTGCATCTCTGTGTGCATAAGAATGGGAGCCTGGGGGGGTGAGAGAGTGAGAGCTTGTGTGTTAGGGAGTCTGTGAGAGAAAGCGTGTGTGTGTGTGTGTGTGTGTGTTTGAGGGAGGAAAGAAAGAAGACAGTAGGAGAAGAGAGACACTGAAAAGGAATTAGGAAATGAGTGACAAGGTAAAAATGGGAAAAAGAGACCAGGACCAACTGATTAGAAAAGTACAAAGATCAGACAACAAAGGTAAAAAAAAAATGATTTGGGGATTTTAGCAATTGGACTATGCCATCTTTGGGAATGTGCATCTTATATTTTTTAATTTGGCTCTTTCTTCAGTATTCCACTGTTCAGAGTCTAGTTTCTCGGGCTTTCTATGTTGGTTTTGTCTGCGTGTTTCTGTTTCTAAATTGTAGTCTCTTATTTCTATATTAGGTAAGGGTTGGTCTCTGTTTTGCCTGTGTGTGTGTGTGACTGAAGTGCAGTATTTCTGCTTGCGTGTAGTTTCTCTGTAGTAGTCCAGCTTATTCTGTTACTCTGATAGGTGATGTATTAATGTTCTAGGGTCTGGTTTAGTATTTGCATTGCTGTTTTTTCATAAGGTTGCTGTTATTTGAATCCTGAGAGTCAGTGCTGTGACTGTATGGTATGTCAAGGTTCTAGATGTCTCTTTGCAGGAGTTTGTATTACTTCACAAAATAGCAGTGGAGGGATTATTTTGCTGAGGTGACACCAGAATTTGAATATTCTTTTTTTCATGTTAACATAAGAACATGCCGTACTGGGTCAGACCAAGGGTCCATCAAGCCCAGCATCCTGTCTCCAACAGTGGCCAAACCAGGCCATAAGAACCTGGCAAGTTCCCAAAAACTAAGTCTATCCCATGTTACTGCTGCTAGTAATAGCAGTGGCTATTCTCTAAGTCAGCTTAATTAATAGCAGGTAATGGACTTCTCTGCCAAGAACTTATCCAATCCTTTTTTAAACACAGCTACACTAACTGCACTAACCACATCCCCTGGCAACAAATTCCAGAGTTTAATTGTGCATTGAGTGAAAAAGAACTTTTTCCGATTAGTTTTAAATGTGCCACATGCTAACTTCATGGAATATCCCCTAGTCCTTCTATTATCCGAAAGAATAAATAACTGATTCACTTTCACCCATTCTAGATCTCTCGTGATTTTAAACACCTCTATCATATCCCCCCTCAGCCATCTCCTCTCCAAGCTGAACAGTCCTAACCTTTTTAGTCTTTCCTCACAGGGGAGCTGTTCCATATGAACTGCTCTTCACCTGTTCTGATGTTAAATGCTGTTTTATTGTAGTTATGATGATTTCTGGCTTTCTGCAAAGAGGATTCATGAAACAATGCATTCTTTTTTTTTTATTACATGATTGCATCTGCTTGTTTGTTTGCTTTTTACATGATATACGTGTGCATTTATAAACTGCAATAAATATAAAATTAATTAAAACAGATTAATAAGGAATCTTAAGTGCTGGAAATAATTGAGGTAAAATATTTTAAAGTTTCATGCATGATGCATAACGGCTGTTGCAAACTACTTAGAAAGCCATTGTAGGGTGCAGTATATGGCATTATTTATCAATAAGAATACAACTAGTAGGTCTCAGACCTGAATGCCTACAGCCCAACCATGTTACCCTTATGCCCACACAAAAATCAATTCTGGCTATGCCACTGCCACAGGGCCCCTCCCCATGGGAGAAGTCATCACCACAAGGACAAAAGACCACAAACATGCCTCAAACACAACAGCTATCATAGTAGTCAACTATTTATATCACTATAGGAGGGCCAGCAAGTATCTCAAGGTGAGGTTTTGGTAGTGGTGTAGGGTTTTGGGGCCTGTTTTACATGCAGAGAGAGACGTATGAACAGCACAGAACACCTCAGTGAAGATTTCACATCATTTAGAGTGAGGAAAGTCACACAAAGATGAGATTTCTACAATGTTCTCTCACCCTAGCTTGATGGACTCTCTACTAGGGTACTATCAAGCTAGGGCGAGAGAACATTGTAGAAATCTCATCTTTGTGTGTCTTTCCCCACTCCAAATGATGTCACGACTTCACTGAGGTGTACTGTGCTGTTTGTATGTCTCACGTTGCATGGAAAACAGGCCCCAAAACTATACACTTCCACCAAAACCTCTCTCCCTTTTCCCCTCATTTTCATTAAACCCCTCCCCAATCCCACCCCTTTGAATAAATTTACATTCACACCACACATTGTGATAAATATTATGGGCATTAAAACCATAACATACTTTGATGAATGACCCTGCTTGTTTTTTCAATTTATTATTTTTGATGGTCTAGTGATGCCCTCTTTATATTTTCTTGCCCAGGGGACAGTTCTAGCTGGGGGGTTAGTTCAAGTGGTCTAGCAAGGAGAATAACAAGGAATTAGATGGAAAGGTAATTTTATGTCACAGATGCTGATATTTAGCTTCTGAACTGTGGTTAAAGCTAACAGTATAACTTTTCCCATTTATCCTTATTTTGATAATCAGCCATAATTAACTGTTTAAAAGTGCTCTTCTTAGAAGCTACTCTGGAAGTTTTCTCACTTAACAGTGACCTCTGTTGCTAATATTATCATTTAACTTGGGAAGCAGTGCCATATCTCCTGATCATATGTCAGAGCTTCCCAAATCCATCATGATCACCCCACTGCCAGTACAGACTTCAGGATATTCATAAAGAACATGCATGAGATAAATTTCCATATGCTAGATATCCAATGTATGCAAATTTATGGAATACATAGTATTATGGATATGATGAAAACAGCTGGAAGAGAGTTACTATGGAAGGTTTAGGAAGCTTTATTATAAATACTGGTAGCTTGGGTTCTAAAACAAAAGGAGCTCTGGGTGAATTGTTAAAGGTGCCCTCCCCCAACTGGTCCTTGGCATGGAACTGCAAGGGATATGTGCACATTTTTCCAGCATCTCCTTAATTACTTTTTACCTTCTTCTTTCAGCATCATTTCCCCTGTCTCTTAACCTCCCCATCATCTAAATTTCCATCTTTGCCTCTTAACCTCCTCATCTCCAGCATCTGCCTTCCACCTTTTCCTTTCTCTTCTAGCATCTCCCTCTTGCAATCTCCCACTGCTGCCACTGTAGCTGCCCATCCCTCATGTTCCCTTGCTTTCTGACCTTCAAGATCAGCATATAAGTATTGATCCATGAGTTTTGAACATACTCTCAGAGCCAGCAGTGACAGAGAGAAGCAGCAGTAGTAGTGTCACAACCACCCAATTCTCCCCTCAATCGCCTCCTGGGAACTGGTCTGGGTCTGCAAAACTTGTGGTGCAGCTGATTAAGAGGAGCCCTCCTCAGCCACACCTGCATGCACCACAGGGAACAGTGTTGATGTTGATCCTGGCCAACACTGTGCCACCTTGCATGTTGCCCAGGGTGAATATCTTGCTTGCCTTACCCTAAATCCGGCCCTGAATTCTGGTACTAGTTTTGATTCTGCAGTTTATGTTAGTTGATGATAGCTAACAATCTATATGTAAAGCACCTCAAGCATAAAAAAGTGCAATAAATCAGGCTAATACTGAGGTTTGATATTGAAACATCAACAATCAAGCTTAAAAAAAAGAAAATTTGCAATGTGGTGCATTTATAGCTCAGGTGTTGCGGTCCCGAGTCGGGGCCCGGGACCTCCACTCACCGCCGCCCCAGTCTGGACCACCGCCACCCTCCGAGAGGCCTGCACAGGCCTCAGACGCGGCGCTCCTACTTCGGAGGAGAAGCCGGCGTCTTCCCGCGGCTGGCCCCTCCCCCTAGGTGCATGCGCACGCGCTGGGGCTCTGGATTTAAAGAGGCCAGCGTGGGAAAACACAAGACTGCCCCAGATGACATCAGACACTGCGGAGCTATTTAAACCCTGCAGCTGGAGCCTTCCCTTGCCTTGCAACAAGGTTCACTCCTTGGAGTAGTTTGTTGCGTTCCTGATTCCTGCTGCTTCCTGACGTCTGATTCCTGGCTTCTGACCCTTGCTTCGTCCTTTGACTCCGTCTTCTGCTTCTGCCTCTTGTTCCAGCATTGTCCTCTGATTCCTGCTCTTGACCTCGCTTCGACTCCGACTCTGATTCTTGCTTCTGTCCTGGGTATTGGCACTGACATCTGACATCTGGCTCCTGACCTTGGCTCATCCCTGGACTCCGGCTTCATCTTCTCCTGCTGCAACTGATATACGCTCATCTGCCACCTAGGCCTAAGTCCCAGCGGCTCGGGTCCTCACGGGATCCTCCCGGGGGGGCCGCGGGATTCCTAGGGTGAAGTCTCTCCCGACCTTCGGTCGTCGTGTCATCTCGAGGAACTCCTCCTCCCTTGGTCGCATAGGGTTCATCTAAGTCCGAGAGGTCCTGGATCCTATGGGCGCCTCCTGGGGGAACCTCGGACTTCCAGAAGTGAAGACATCCTCAAGCCTCTCTTCAGTGCCGCCTGCCGGCCGTCCCATCACTGTGGGCATATTCCACCTTCACCCGCAGGGTTTGGCTGGTCCAAGGGTCCACAACCCCAACAGATTGCAAGGCTATGGACCCGGTGGATCTCGCAGGCCTGAAAGCCATCCCGGGCATTGCTCAGAAGCTGCAGCAGCAACAGACTTGCCTCGACATTCTGATGGCAACAGTACAGAGATTAGCGGACCGTGTCAACAGAGCCACCACCGCCAGTCCCTCGGTACCAAGAGCTGGGCTCGTTTCCGGGCCCAGCATACCAGTACAGATGCCTGCACCTTCGCATTATTCCAGGGACCCAAAATCATGTCAAGGGTTCCTAAATCAGTGCTACATTTGCTTCAATCTGCTGCCAGCCCAGTTTCCCACAGACCAGGTCAAGACGAGTTACATTATTTCCCTGCTGGATGGGAGGCCCTTGGCTTGGGCCTCATCCCTCTGGGAGTTCCTGGACCCTCCCTGGGCCAATTTGGTTCAGTTCGTCAAATCCTTTCAATGGGTCTTCAATTAGCCTTCCCGAGGTCCCACGGCCTTGTCCGAATTACTCCAGCTAAGGCAGGGGAACTGCCCCCTGGAGGAGTACATTGTGGAGTTCCAGACCCTTGCCACCGAGCTGAATTGGAGAGCCGATAGCTTGCACGGCATATTCTTGGAGGGGCTGTCACCACGACTTCAGGACGAATTGGCGGCCAGAGACCTCCTGGATGATCTCAACAAACTTATTGATTTGGCTGGTTGTGTGGACCTCCGCATTCAGCGCCGATTCCGGGAGAGGAGATCTACTCGGGGATTTGCTGTTCTCAGAGCCACACCTCCTCATGCCAGGTAATCTCCTCCTGCTCCTCCAAATTCCCAGGGTGAAGAACCCATGCAGTTGGGCCGAGGTCCCATTTCCCAAGAGGAGAGGAGAAGGCGTCGGTCCCAGGGCCTGTGTCTCTACTGCAGAGGCAAAGGGCATTTTGTGTCCCGTTGTCTCGAGCGTCCGGGAAACGCCCAAACCTAGAGTCTATTGGGGAGTTAACTGTAGGGAACATCACCTCAACCTCCCCATGTAATGTTCCGGTAACCTTGGGCCTCTCGGAGGGGGGTTTTGACACCCTAGTCCTGCTTGACTCTGGAGCTGGGGGAACTTCATCCTCCGAGACCTAGTACAACAACTCCAGCTTGAGATCCAACCTCAGGAACCACCCATATAAATGTCCTCAATTCAGGGGACCCCACTTCCAGGTACCATCTCCACTCGGACTTGCCCACTTACGCTAATTGTCGGCCTCTTACATATCGAGGAGATCTCCCTCCTCATTTTGGAGAAATCCATACCCCCCGTTGTCTTAGGCTTGCCATGGCTGTGGAAGCACTCACCTGTGATTTATTGGGACTCCCTCCAGATTATGTACTGGGGTCCACCTGCTTCAGTGAGTGTCTATCTGCCCATCCTCAACCATTACTTCCACTCTTAAACGGCGCCCCTAGCGATACACTGCAGTACCACACCTTCCGAGACGTCTTTTCTAAGAGAAAGCCGACTACTACTCCCCGAGCATCGGCCCTTTGACTGTGCTATCAACTTGATCCGAGGCTCCACTCCACCCCGCGGACGGGTATACCCGCTATCCCTCCTGGAGACCCAGGCCATGTCCACTTATATCAAGGAAAACTTGGATCGAGGCTTCATCAGACCATCAAACTCTCCAGCCAGTGCCAAGTTCTCTTTTGTAGGCAAGAAGGATGGGTCTCTTCGACCCTGTATTGACTACCACAGCCTTAACAGCATTATATGGCATAATCGCTATCCACTTTCCTTGATTCCTGAACTACTGGATCGCCTACAAGGAGCCAAAGTCTTCACTAAGTTGGACCTCTGAGGGGCATATAACCTGGTGAGAATACGTCCCAGAGACGAGTGGAAGACCGCGTTTAACACAAGAGACGGCCATTAAGAATACCTCGTCATGCCTTTTGGTCTCTGCAATGCCCCGGCTGTGTTCCAGAACCTCATGAATGAGGTACTCAGAGAGATGCTGCACACCTCAGTGATTGTTTACTTAGATGATGTGCTTATATACTCCAAGGATCTAGAGACTCACCGCCAACATGTTTGTCAAGTACTTCAGAAACTGAGAATCGGCTTTATGCCAAGTTGGAAAAATGCCAATTTGAACAACAGTCACTACCCTTCCTAGGGTACATCATATCCTCCGCAGTCTTCCATATGGACCCCAAGAAGGTCGCCACTATCAAGAACTGGCCTCAACCGGTAGGAATTAAGCACTACAGCGCTTCCTTGGCTTTGCCAACTTTTACCGGCAATTTTATCCCACACACTACTCCAGCCTTCTGGTTCCGCTGACGGCCCTTACCAGAAAGGGTGCCGACGCCAGGAAGTGGCCGCCCACCACCAAACAAGCCTTCCAGGAACTCAAGAACGCCTTCCTTCACGACACCTGCCTTCGACACCCGGACCCTCATGCCAATTCATTGTAGAGGTTTGATGCCTTCCGATGTGGCGGTCGAGCCGTCCTTAGCCATCTATCCAAGAATGGTAAATTACTACGATGTTCTTATTATTTATTTATTTTAAATTTATTTTCTTTATTTATTTAAAAACTTTTCTATACCGTCGCTAAGTTATATACCATCGCAACGGTTTACAAATAGGCACATAGACTAAGGTAAGTAATGTAGGATATCGTACATTCTAACAGTGCCAATAAAGTTCGGTTACAATTTCATAAATAAAATCATTATTTGAGTAATGTTGGTCAAGTCCAGGTATATTATTGAGTTACTATGCTTTGAGATATTACTTCTTAAATGTAGGCTTGAGTAAATTCATTCTAATCTGCATTACCCTGTATTTTCATTCTCTACCCTCCACACTCTTTAGTGAAGGCTTTTTTAAAGAGCCATGTTTTTAGATTTTCTTAAAAGTTTTGAGATTATTCTGTAATCTGAGTTCAGGGGGCATCGTGTTCCATAGTATGGGCCCAGCCAATGATAAAGCCCTTTCTCTCACTTGGGTTAATTTTGCTGACTTTACTGAAGGGATTGTTAGTAGTGCTTTATTTGCTGAGCGGAGATTTTTTTGTGGAACATGTTCTCGTAAGGCTGTGTTTAGCCAGTCTGCTTCTTTATCATATATTAGTTTGTGTATGGTGCATAAGGCTTTGTATTTTATCCTGTATTCAATGGGTAACCAATGTAAGTCTGCTAGAGTTTTGGTTATATGGTCCCTCCTCTTTTTTCCCGTCAGTATTCTGGGTGCAGTATTTTGAAGTATCTGGAGTGGTCTTATCGATGTGCTTGGGAATCCTAGTAAGAGTGCATTGCAGTAGTCAGTGCTAGAAAAGATAAGTGTTTGCAATACTGTTCTGAAGTGGGCAGGTGTGAGAAATGGTTTCAATCTTCTGAGGACCATAAGTTTTGCGTAGCCTTCTCTACTTTATATATATGTGTTTGTTTCAGGTTGATTTCTGGGTCCCATTATTACTCCCAGATTCCTGACATTTTTTGGCAATCTCAATTTTTTTGTTATTTCTTAGGGTTATTGGTGTTTGAATTATTTCAGTATGTTTTCTCTCAAGGTGAAGGAATTCAGTTTTGTCAATGTTGATAACCAGTTCCATTTGGTTTAGTAGTTGTTTAATTATGTCTAGGTACATGTTAGCTAGACTTAATGTTTTTTCAATTGTGTCGTCTATTGGTACAATTATTGAATGTCGTCTGCGTAAATGTAATGTATTATCCCTAGGCCTGCCAGCAGATGACATAAAGGTAGCATATATATGTTAAAGAGGGTAGCAGACAGCGCTGAACCCTGAGGTACTCCTGTTTCAAGTTTACATTTTTTCTGATAATGTGTTTTTTATCTGGACTTGAAAGAACCTGTTGTTTAGGTAGGATCTGAACCAGTTTATTGTTTTGTCACATAATCCAATTTCTTCAAGTCTTTTTTGTAGTATTTTGTGGTTTACTGTATCAAAGGCTGCAGATAAGTCGAGCATTATAAGGATGTAATGTTTACTGTTATCAAAACCTCTTAGTATGTTGTCTGTTAGTGAGAGAAGTAATGCCTCAGTGCTGTAGTGTTTTCAGAAGCCGTGTTGTGAAGGGTACAGTATGTTATTATTGTTTAGGTAACTTTTTCACATAAGTTTCCCCCCACAGAGAGAAACTAAGGCATAGGGGACAAAGAATTACTGGCCATCAAACTAGCCTTTGAGGAATGGTGCCAATGGTTGGAGGGGGCCCAACACCCAATTGTCGTTTACACAGACCATAATCCATTATTCTAGCCATTTACACAGACCCCAGCCATTATTCTAGGGGACCTGAACCTTCACATTGACCGCCTCCCACAAACCCAGCCTGCGAAGCATTAATGACCTCACTGAGCACCCTAGGTTTTCAACAAGCTGTGGCTAGCCCTACACACAAGGCCGGCCACACCCTCAATGTTATATTTACCAACTCATTTATCCAAACAGACCTACCCCACTGCACTCCTATCCCCTGGTCAGACCACTACCGGATCGATACGTGTTGCACAATTAAGCACCCCCCAACTACATCTCACTGCAAAAAAATGATATACTTCCAAAAACAGGGTCAAACGGAGGACATCATTAATGCACTATCAGAAGATCTCAATAAATTAGACCTCACAGACGCCGACACAGCCTCCTCATCATGGTTCCAAATTACAAGCAACGTTGCAGAGAAACCCTGCCCCATATGAACCAAAGAAATCAACACAGAAAAGATAAACAAAAACCATGGTATACACCTGAATTAAAATCAATGAAAACTGAGCTCTGCAAAACTGAAAAGGAGTGGCGCAGAAACCAAAATCCACAACATTAATAAATTCAAGTCATTACTCCACAACTACCGCCAAACCACTGACAGAGCGAAGAAAGACTATTATGCTGCGAAAATCCACCAATACCAATTCAACCCACGCGCACTCTTCCAATACGTCAAAAGCCTCGTCACTCCTCCAGTCAACACAAACTCAAACAACGATGATGAATCAAAATGTGAGGAACTAGCCGCTTACCTCAACAACAAAATACAATCTATTATGACTCGCTTCAATTCGCACACTACTGCCTAACTCAGCTTTAAATCCCAGCAACACCCACAATAACAACCCCCATCTTACTGCCCTATCAACGTCCTCCAACCAATCATCTCCTGCTACTCATAAAAACTTCGAAACAAAGCTTACAAATCTTGAGACTACTTCTTATATAGAAGTAGAGTCAATACTAAAAAAAATTAAACCAGCGCTGCCTCCCGCAGACATAATGCCCACTAAAATACTACTCTCAATCCGCACTACAATAGCAAAACCCATCGCAAAGATACTCAACAAATCGATTTCATCTGGCACAGTTCCTTCTCAACTCATGCCATCCTAAAACCTACCCTTAAAAAATCAAACCTAGATACCTCTGACCCAGCGAACTATCATCCAGTTTCGAACCTCCCCTTCCTATCCAAAATAATGGAAAGAATCATCAATAAACAACTCACTAGACGAGCATCAATTACTATTCCCATCTCAATATGGATTCAGAAAGTACCACAGCTCGGAAACGCTTCTACTATCCGTATCAGAGTCACTCCTAAAAGCTCTAGACTCTGGCCACTCATACATTCTCGCCCTCCTAGATATATCTGCCGCCTTTGACACGGTAAATCACAACACCCTCATCACTCGCCTCACTGAAATAGGAATCACCGGCAATAGGACCTACAGTGTTAAAAGTGGACGATGCGAATCTAAGCCAAGAAGCCTCGCACAAGGAGTACCCCAAGGATCCTCATTTTCCTCAACTCTGTTTAATATTTATCTCACACCTCTCTGCTGGCTACTCTCAAAACTGGGTTTTCAACACTTCATTTACGCAGATAATGTACAGATCCTCATACCTATTACCAATTCTCTCTCAAATGCCCTGAGCACATGGAACACGGCCCTCACAGAAATTAAAAAACTACTTACTGACAACTATTTGGCTATTAACACCAACAAAACTGAGATGCTCATCATCATTGAACACAACTGTACTATCCCAAGTCTGCCCTCCTATTGCACAACAAGTCCGCAGCCTTGGCATCATCATTGACAGCAATCTTACATTTAAAAAATTCATCTCTGACACGGTTAAAAATGGATTTTTTAAGCTCAAAACACTAAAGCGTATCAAACCTCTCTTACACCCATATGACTTCCGCACAGTACTGCAAGCAACAATTCTGTCAAAGCTTGACTACTGCAACGCACTACTATTAGGCTTACCGAAAAACACGTTACAACCATTACAAATGCTACAAAATGCAGCTGCCCGCATACTTACTGACACATGCCGCCACAATCACATCACTCCCGCACTCCAGTCTCTTCACTGGTTACCCATTGCATCCAGGATCATATATAAATCCATAACACTAATACACAAAGCCATCCATAACTGAAACATGCTATAGTTCTCCAAACACCTGTACTTCAAAAAGTCAAACCGACCAACCAGATCCCAGCATCAAGCCAGACTGCCGATCCCCTCTCCTAACTGACCAAAACATGCATCTACAAAAGAACGAGCGCTCATCATAGCTGGAACCACAATATGGAACAGTATGCCCTCTGAACTGTGCCAGAAACCTTGCCACAGAAAATTTAAACAAAACCTAAAAACCTGGCTGTTCAAAAAAGCCTACCTTTGACTGACTGGAACCCACACAAGCCATATACGTCGCTGTTGTAACCTCCCCCAGTTTCACACTCCCTCCCTTACCTTTTTGTCTCCCTTACCCCTTTGTCCACGAGAAAAGCTCCCTAATAGATATTTCTTCATGTAGTTTAATTTCGTTATCCTTGTTACCCTACGTCTATGATATTTATTCTCCTAGTTTTCTGTCTTCTACGTCTCCCTACTCAAGCCAGTGGTCCTTTCTCCATTCAGACCAACCTCCGGAACCATCTGTCCTACTACTGCTGACAAGGCAACACATATACGGTGAAAGACGTCTTGGATGTTCGTTTCCATCGCCATAAGTGGGGAGTACCTCCTGTTCTGGGAGGGTTATGGTCCCGAAGAAAATTCCTGGGAACCTTCGTCGCATATCCTGGAAAGGGTCTCCTCCGCCAGTTCCATTTGGATCACCCAGCCAAACCAAAACCCCCGGGAAGGGGGCATAAGAGGGGGGTACTGTTGTGATCCCGGGTCGGGTCCTGGGAGCTCCACTCCACCGCCGCCCTGGTCCGGACCACCGCACCCCTCCGATAGGCCTGCCACATGTCCTCAGACGCAGTGCTCCCACTTTGGAGGAGAAGCCGTGTCTCCCCGCGGCTAGCCCCGCCTCCCTAGGCACGCACACACGCTGGGGCTCTGGATTTAAAGGGGCCAGCGTGGGAAAACACAAGACTGCCCTCGGATGACATCAGACGCAGCAGGGCTATTTAAACCCTGCAGCTGGAGCCTTCCCTTGCCTTGCAACAAGCTTCACTCCTTGGAGTAGCTAGTTGTGTTTCTGATTCCTGCTGCTTCCTGACATCTGATTTCTGGCTTCCAACCCTTGCTTCATCGTTCGACTCCATCTTCTGCTTCCGCCCCTGGTCCCGGCATTGTCCTCTGATTCCTGGCTCTTGACCTCGCTTCGTCTCCGACTCTGATTCCTGCTTCTGTCCCGGGTATTGGCTTTGACGTCTGACTTCTGGCTTCTGACCTTGGCTCGTCCCTGGACTCCGGCTTCGTCTTCTCTCGCTGCAACTGGTATCCGCTCATCTGCTACCGAGGCCTCTACTAAGTCCCAGCGACTCGGGTACTCACGGGCTCCTCCCGGGGGGGGGGGGGGGGGGGGGCCGCGGTCTTCCTAGGGTGAAGTCTCTTCCGACCTTCGGTCATCATGTCTTCTCGAGGAACTGCTCCTCTGGCCCTTGGTCGCATAGGGTCCACCTAAGTCCTAGAGGTCCGGGTTCCTATGGGCTCCTCCTGGGGGAACCTTGGACTTCCAGCGGTGAAGACATCCTCAAGCCTCTCCTCAGTGCCGCCTGCCGGCCGGCCCATCACTGTGAGCATATTCCACCTTCACCTGCAGGATTTGGCCAGTCCAAGGGTCCACAACCCCAACATCAGGGGCTTTCCAATGAAACTTAACTCATTGGCATCAAACAAGTTATATACCAGGAGTTCACTGGACAGAAAGAACAGAATAACATAGTCAGACTGATTATGATACAAAAAGAGGAATATATACAGCTAAGTATTTTTGTAATAATTATTTATATATCAGGGTTTAAGAAAAGTGTTTCATTAATTGGTCATGCAGTTATTTTCCATTCTTGAATTAAGTTTTAAATTGAGGTACATAATTGTATTTTTAAAATTAAATCAACCCAAACTTCTTTATTATGTTATTCCTTCAAGTGAATAAGAAAAGAGCATAGTTTTTAAATAATTTCTCCTGAAAACATGGAGTTCCATATTCAGCTGCAATCTGGATGAATAACAGGCCGATACAGTACAGTGCGTTCCGTCGGAGCGCACTGTTAGCCTGCTCTTGGACACGCGTTTTCCCTTACCCCTTATTCAGTAAGGGGAGGAAAACGCGCGTCCAACCCGCGGCACCTAATATCACCCTCAACATGCAAATGCATGTTGAGGGTGATATTAGGTATGCGCGCAGGATAAAGAAAGTAAAATGTGCAGCCAAGCCGCACATTTTATTTTTCAGAAATTAGCGCCGACCCAAAGATCGATGCTAATTTCTTCCGGCACCGGGAAAGTGCACAGAAAAGCAGTAAAAACTGCTTTTTTACTGCTTTTCTGTGCATGATATTAAGTTGGAGGGTGCACAGAAAAGCAGTAAAAACTGCTTTTCTGTGCACCCTCCGACTTAATATCATGGTGATATTAAGTCGGAGGTCCCGAAGAGTAAAAAAAGTAAAAAAAAAATTTGAATTTGGCTGAAAACTGGACGCTCAATTTTGCTGGCGTCCAGTTTCCGAGCCCGTAGCTGTCAGCGGGCTCGAGAACCAATGCCGGCAAAATTGAACGTCGGCTGTCAAACCCGCTGACAGCTGCTGCTCCTGTCAAAAAGGAGGCGCTAGGGACGCGCTAGTGTCCCTAGCGCCTCCTTTTCCCCGTTTCTACCACGCCACCTAATTTGCATACTGCATCGCGTGCACCGGTGAGGGGCCGGTGAGCGTGCCGGGAGAGCGGGCGTTCGTCCGCTCTCCTGCGGACTTTACTGTATCGGCCCGTAAGTTAGCTGGATAAATTTATCAGGATAACTTATCAGGATATACAGTGGTGTGATTGTATCACTGAATACCCCTGGATAACTTAAAGTATATTTGTCTAAATGTAGACCTGCTTAGTGGCTAAATTAGTCAGATAAATGTGAATATCAACATTTCTACTAAATTAGCTAGATAAGTAGCCAACCCTGGAACACCCTATTCTGCCCACTACTTAGCTGGCTATCTAGCCAAATAAATAGTTATCCAGTTAAGTGGTGGCTGTTGAATGCAGCCGATATTGAAACACAGCCATTTAGCTGGATAAGTAGCACTGAATATCAAGTCCAAGGAGAAAAAGTTATAATTCTGGAGTATGGTTCTATTACCAGACGTTGCATGTTACAGGCTGGCGGATTCACATTTTTTCTTATGTCATTTAATTTGTTAACAATTTCTTCTATCATTCTTGAATTCTCAGTTGACAAATCTTCAAACTCTATTGGTTCATCCTGAAATAGTAAAATGACATGATAAGATATTTTTTCTGTAGCATTAATTGCTTTATTAGATCTGTTTCACAGAAATCAAAGTCAATAAACAGGTTGCAGTCATCAAGCTAGCATGCAGTGTTTCATCCATCCAGTCACTGGGCAGCAGTGAAGGGCAATCTAGCTGATAATTCACTATTAATGAAGTTGTGTGGATGTGGGGGGGAGGCACTCACGCTGCCTCTACTTGTGGGTGCAAGCAGTATATTCAAGCTTTTGCTCCTGTGCAAATATATATCAACATATTGTTTGCCTTTCTTCACAGTTTCTGATTGCTGCAGCAGCTATTCTTAGAGTGAGAGGATGTGATAGAAGAGAAGCATAGCTGAGAGAGGTTGCTTTGAGTAACTACTTGCAGTGTGACTCATGAAAGGAGTTTGATTGGAGGGACTATTGATGAACCTAGCAGAAGTGGCAACAACAGCTGGGTGAAAGCAGGATTTTGCACTAGGTAAAATCTCAGGGTTTGCCTAACTTGCAAAAGTAAATTGTATATATAGAGGGAAGTATGTTAGAGTTGTAAAATAAAATGTTTTTCGTATGTTACATTGCTAGAAGTAAATTGTTTGCAGTGTACATATGTTGTAAAAGTGAATTGCTTGCAGTGTGCCAGAGCCAATTACTTGATTGAAGGTAGTTCAATTACGTTTGTTCCCACCTTCCCAACCACCAATTATGATCTGCCCACATCTTATATCTTCATACACAGAGTGGTTACCATAATTTGGGGGAAGATTTCATTTCATTACTATGTTTCTATGTTAAGATGGAAACTGGATAAAAAGAGCCAATTAGTGCTGTACATTAACAAATACAAAATCAAATCTGAACATAATTTCACTAAATTGTAAGTCAATTGAAAATCACTGGGAAACAGAGTAAACAACAAAATAAACCAAATAAATGTAAGGAACAAACATGGTTGGGAAGGAGGGGCCGCTTGGCAATAGTGATCATAATATGATCAAATTTGAATTAATGACTGGAAGGGGGGACAGTATGCAAATCCACGGCTCTCATGCTAAACTTTCAAAATATATCAACATATTGTTTCCCTTTCTTCACAGTTTCTGATTGCTGCAGCATCTATTCTTAGAGTGAGAGGATGTGATAGAAGAGAAGCATAGCTGAGAGAGGTTGCTTTGAGTAACTACTTGCAGTGTGACTCATGAAAGGAGTTTGATTGGAGGGACTATTGATGAGCCTAGCAGAAGTGGCAACAACAGCTGGGTGAAAGCAGAATTTTGCACTAGGTAAAATCTCAGGGTTTGCCTAACTTGCAAAAGTAAATTGTATATACAGAGGGAAGTATGTTAGAGTTGTAAAATAAAATGTTTTTCGTATGTTACATTGCTAGAAGTAAATTGTTTGCAGTGTACATATGTTGTAAAAGTGAAATGCTTGCAGTGTGCCAGAGCCAATTACTTGATTGAAGGTAGTTCAATTACGTTTGTTCCCACCTTCCCAACCACCAATTATGATCTGCCCACATCTTATATCTTCATACACAGAGTGTTACCATAATTTGGGGGAAGATTTCATTTCATTACTATGTTTCTATGTTAAGATGGAAACTGGATAAAAAGAGCCAATTAGTGCTGTACATTAACAAATACAAAATCAAATCTGAACATAATTTCACTAAATTGTAAGTCAATTGAAAATCACTGGGAAACAGAGTAAACAACAAAATAAACCAAATAAATGTAAGGAACAAACATGGTTGGGAAGGAGGGGCCGCTTGGCAATAGTGATCATAATATGATCAAATTTGAATTAATGACTGGAAGGGGGACAGTATGCAAATCCACGGCTCTCATGCTAAACTTTCAATATATATCAACATATTGTTTCCCTTTCTTCACAGTTTCTGATTGCTGCAGCATCTATTCTTAGAGTGAGAGGATGTGATAGAAGAGAAGCATAGCTGAGAGAGGTTGCTTTGAGTAACTACTTGCAGTGTGACTCATGAAAGGAGTTTGATTGGAGGGACTATTGATGAGCCTAGCAGAAGTGGCAACAACAGTTGGGTGAAAGCAGGATTTTGCACTAGGTAAAATCTCAGGGTTTGCCTAACTTGCAAAAGTAAATTGTATATACAGAGGGAAGTATGTTAGAGTTGTAAAATAAAATGTTTTTCGTATGTTACATTGCTAGAAGTAAACTGTTTGCAGTGTACATATGTTGTAAAAGTGAATTGCTTGCAGTGTGCCAGAGCCAATTACTTGATTGAAGGTAGTTCAATTACGTTTGTTCCCACCTTCCCAACCACCAATTATGATCTGCCCACATCTTATATCTTCATACACAGAGTGTTACCATAATTTGGGTGAAGATTTCATTTCATTACTATGTTTCTATGTTAAGATGGAAACTGGATAAAAAGAGCCAATTAGTGCTGTACATTAACAAATACAAAATCAAATCTGAACATAATTTCACTAAATTGTAAGTCAATTGAAAATCACTGGGAAACAGAGTAAACAACAAAATAAACCAAATAAATGTAAGGAACAAACATGGTTGGGAAGGAGGGGCCGCTTGGCAATAGTGATCATAATATGATCAAATTTGAATTAATGACTGGAAGGGGGACAGTATGCAAATCCACGGCTCTCATGCTAAACTTTCAAAATGGATAAAATTTGATAAAATTTGATAAAATGAGAAAAATTGTTAGAAAAAAAACTGAAAGGAGCAGCTACAAAAGTAAAAAATGTGCAAGAGGCGTGGTCATTGTTAAAAAAAATACCATTCTAGAAGCACAGTCCAGATGTATTCCATACATTAAGAAAGGTGGAAAGAAGGCAAAACTATTACCGGCATGGTTAAAAGGAGAGATGAAAGAAGCTATTTCAGCCAAAAGATCTTCATTCAAAAATTGGAAGAAAGATCCAACAGAAGAAAATAGGATAATGATGTTAGGTTCCATATTAGGAGCTACCACCCAGGAAAAAGATCTAGGCATCATAGTGGATGATACTTTAAAATTGTCAGCTCAGTGTGCTGCAGCAGTCAAAAAAGCAAATAGAATGTTAGGAATTATTAGGAAGGGAATGGTTAATAGAACGGAAAATGTCATAATGCCTCTATATCGCTCCATGGTGAGACCACACCTTGAATACTGTGTACAATTCTGGTCGCCGCATCTCAAAAAAGATATAGTTGCGATGGAGAAGGTACAGAGAAGGGCAACCAAAATGATAAAGGGGATGGAACAGCTTCCCTATGAGGAAAGGCTGAAGAGATTAGGGTTGTTCAGCTTGGAGAAGAGATGGCTGAGGGGGGATATGATAGAGGTCTTTAAGATCATGAGAGGTCTTGAACGAGTAGATGTGACTCTGTTATTTTCACTTTCGAGTAATAGAAGGACTAGGGGGCATTCCATGAAGTTAGCAAGTAGCAACATTTAAGACTAATCTGAGAAAATTATTTTTCACTCAAACGCACAATAAAGCTTGGAATTTGTTGCCAGAGGATGTGGTTAGTGCAGTTAGTGTAGCTGGGTTCAAAAAAGGTTTGGATAACTCCTTGGAGGAGAAGTCCATTAATGGCTATTAATCAAGTTTACTTAGGGAATAGTCACTGCTATTAATTGCATCAGTAGCATGGAATCTTCTTAGTGTTTGGGTAATTGCCAGGTTCTTGTGGCCTGGTTTTGGCCTCTGTTGGAAACAGGATACTGGGCTTGATGGACCCTTGGTCTGACCCAGCATGGCAATTTCTTATGTTCTTATGTTCTTAATGCATAAACGTTGGCAAGTTAAATGTAAGATATTGATAAGACAGGCTAAGAGAGAATTTGAAAAGAAGTTGGCTGTAGAGGCAAAAACTCACAGCAAAAACGTTTTAAAATATATCCGAAGCAGAAAGCCTGTGAGGGAGTCAGTTGGACCGTTAGATGATCGAGGGGTTAAAGGGGCACTTAGAGAAGATAAGGCCATCGCGGAAAGATTAAATGATTTCTTTGCTTCGGTGTTTACTGAAGAGGATGTTGGGGAGGTACCCATACTGGAGAAGGTTTTCATGGGTAATGATTCAGATGGACTGAATCAAATCACGGTGAATCTAGAAGATGTGGTAGGCCTGATTGACAAACTGAAGAGTAGTAAGTCACCTGCACCGGATGATATATACCCTAGAGTTCTGAAGGAAATAAAAAATAAAAATTTCAGACCTATTAGTAAAAATTTGTAAACTATCATTAAAATCATCCATTGTATCTGAAGACTGGAGGATAGCAAATGTATCCCCAATATTTAAAAAGGGCTCCAGGGGCGATCTGGGAAACTACAGACCGGTTAGCCTGACTTCAGTGACAGGAAAAATAGTGAACAGTGTTCAAAATCACAGAACATATCGAAAGACATGGTTTAATGGCACAAAGTCAACATGGCTTTACCCAAGATGTAGTATACTTGGATTTTCAGAAGGCGTTTGGACAAAGTTCCCTCATGAGAGGCTTCTAGGAAAGTAAAAAGTCATGGGATAGGTGGCGATGTCCTTTTTTTGGATTGCAAACTGGCTAAAAGACAGGAAACAGAGAGTAGGATTAAATGGACAATTTTCTCAGTGGAAGGGAGTGGGCAGTGGAGTGCCTCAGGGATCTGTTTTGGGACCCTTACTTTTCAATATATTTATAAATGATCTGGAAAGAAATACGACGAGTGAGATAATCAAATTTGCAGATGATACAAAATTGTTCAGAGTAGTTAAATCACAAGCAGATTGTGATAAATTGCAGGAAGACCTTGTGAGACTGGAAAATTGGGCATCAAAATGGCAGATGAAATTTAATGTGGATAAGTGCAAGGTCATGCTATAGTTACACAATGTTAGGTTCCATATTAGGTGCTACAACCCAAGAAAGAGATCTAGGTGTCATAGTGGATAACACAATGAAATCGTCGGTTCAGTGTGCTATGGCAGTCAAAAAAGCAAACAGAATGTTGGGAATTATTAGAAAGGGAATGGTGAATAAAACGGAAAATGTCATAATGCCTCTGTATCGCTCCATGGTGAGACCGCACCTTGAATACTGTGTACAATTCTGGTCGCCGCATCTCAAAAAATATATAATTGCGATGGAGAAGGTACAGAAAATGGCTACCAAAATGATAAAGGGAATGGAACAGCTCCCCTATGAGGAAAGACTAAAGAGGTTAGGACTTTTCATCTTGGAGAAGAGATGGCTGAGGGAGGATATGATAGATGTGTTTAAAATCATGAGATGTCTAGAACGGGTAGATGTGAATCAGTTATTAACTCTTTTGGAAAGACTAGGGGGCACTCCATGAAGTTAGCATGTGGCACATTTAAAACTAATTGGAGAAATTTCTTTTTTACTCAGCGCACAATTAAACTCTGGAATTTGTTGCAAGATTATGTGGTTAGTGCACTTGGTATAGCTGTGTTTAAAAAAGGATTGGATAAGTTCTTGGAGGAGAAATCCTTTACCTGCTATTAATTAAGTTGACTTAGAAAATAGCCACTACTATTACTAGCAACGGTAACATGGAATAGACTTAGTTTTTTGGGTACTTGCCAGGTTCTTATGTGCTGGATTGGCCAGTGTTGGAAACAGGATGCTGGGCTTGATGGACCCTTGGTCTGACCCAGTATGCATGTTCTTATGTTCTTATATTCCTCGCTCCCTTTCATAACTTAAAAAGAAAAAATTGCAGACTGCAGTCTAGCAGTGAAATGGGAATTATTTGTTCTTTTGTGCCAAATGCCACATGTATGATTATCTATTAGAGATGTGAATCGTGTCCTTGATCGTCTTAATGATCGATTTTGGCTGAGAGGGGGATGGAATCGTATTGTCACCGTTTGGGTGTTTAAAGTATCGTGAAAATCGTTAAAATCGTGAACCGGCACACTAAAACACCCTAAAACCCACCCCCGACCCTTTAAATTAAATCCCCCACCCTCCCGAACCCCCCCAAAATGCCTTAAATTACCTGGGGGTCCAGCGGGGGTCCGGAACAACCTCCTGCAATCGAATCGTGTTGTCTTCAGCCGGCGCCATTTTGCGCCGCCATTTTGCAAAATGGCGGCGCAAAATGGCGCCGGCCATAGACCAACGCTGGACTTTTGGCAAGTCTTGTGGGGGTCAGGAGGCCCCCCCCAAGCTGGCCAAAAGTCCCTGGGGGTCCAGCGGGGTCCGGGAGCGATCTCCTACCGCAAATCGTTTTTCCGTACGGAAATTGGCGCCGGCAGATCGACTGCAGGTCGTTCCGGACCCCCGCTGGACTTTTGGCAAGTCTTGTGGGGGTCAGGAGACCCCCCCAAGCTGGCCAAAAGGGTCGGGGGTGGGTTTTAGGGTGTTTTAGTGTGCCGATTTTCCCGCCCTCCCCCTTCCCCTCCCCCTTCCCCCGATTTACGATTTTTTGACGATAAATCGGGGGAATTGTTATTGTATCGTGGCCCTAACGATTTTTGACGATTTAAAATATATCGGACGATATTTTAAATCGTCAAAAAACGATTCACATCCCTATTATCTATTTGTTGAGGAGAACTCATATATGCACCTAGTGCAGAGAGCTCCTAATTCTTAGAGAATGAATCCAATCGGGATGGTATAATGATAGGCCTGTTAATTCTAAGGCAGACAAAAATATGTATAATATTGACTTTCAGAGACACAGTTGAGTGGTCCCAAATCAAATCTCACTGCTCCTGGCCTTTAAGGATTGTATGGTTAGTTGCCTGCCTGGTAGAAAATTAGTGGATCTTACACATCGCCTAGAGAAGATTTTATTTAGGTGATGTGAGAGGAGGAGACAACTGTTGTGGCACATGTGGGTAGGCGATAAACTGCTGATAATACTCAGCTGTATCAAAGTTACCAGATATGTTTATCTGTTTAACTTTAGGACTACTCTCTGCAAGTTCTAAAGTTATCTTGCTAAATGAAGTGGCTAATGCTGAAAATTGTTAATATCCAGCTAAGGTAGTTATTTTTTAAGCTACGATAGCCCATTATAGCATGCATTAGGCCATTATTGCATGTGATAACGCCCTAATGCACAAGATAATGGGCTTATCACGGCGGTAAAATGAAAATTAGGGGAAGGGATGGAGTTTGAGAGGAGTTAGGGAGGGGTTTATGGAAATAGGGTGGTGGCACCACTGCCGGCAGTAGCACTGGAAATAGCACCACCTTTTAGCATGGCGCTATGGGGGCAACAGTGTGTGGCATGGCCACACCACTGCAGGCGAAACCACACCGCCGTGATCCAGCCGGCTGCACACTAGTGCCCTCCCACCCCTTTTTCACCACCACCCCCCCCGCCCCCTTTATCGCGGCAGATCATCATTCTGCTGAGGACCAATCCTTACTTGTCTGTATTAGATTTTATGCAGCTAAAAATTTATCCACCTAAGTCAAAGCAATCTGGCAGGATTTTAATCCTGTAGTTTGTTTAAATCCTTGGCTTATCAGATAAACCTTTTAAATATTGACCCCATAGATATAGTTGCCTGTATACAAATTTCAGATATCTTGAAAATAAGACTGAAGAATTTGAATGTATGGCACTAAGATAATTATTTACTAAACTTCATTAAAACAGCTCTATGAGCATTGAGCACCATTTTTTCACAACTGCATGATTATTAAACTGCATGGCAAAGTAACACCTGGGGTCAGCCAGAACCATTTTGGACATGGTATTGGCAGGGAAGAAGCAAATAGGGAGGTTATGCTTTCTCCATAGGTAAATCCAAAACAAAAACCATGGAATCTAGTAGGTGTGTGCATCCGTTTTCCATGTATTTGTAATCCGCAACTTATTTTGTCCTATCTGTTAAATATGTGGGGAGGCGAAACGCATCGCAACTCCCCACGTATTAAACAGTTTTCTGTTTTATTCAGCCTCCTAAATAAAAATTTAAACCCCCCACCCTCCTGACCCCCCCAAGACTTACCAAATTCCCTGGTGGTCCAGCGGCGAGTCCAGAAGCCATCCCTGCATTCTCACACCCACGTTTGCCAGTTTCATCATGACGCCGATAGCCTGTGTCACAGGGGCCATTGGTCAGTCCCTGTCACATGGTCACCGGGCGCCATCTTTGTGCTCCTACCATGTGACAGGGGGCTGACCAATGGCACCGGTAGCCCCTGTGACATAGTATGGGCAAAGGCTATCGGCGCCATTTTGAGTCCTGGCATCGGCCGGCCGGTGTGCACGAGGTCGCTCCAGGACCCCCATTGACCCACAGGGACTTTTGGCCAGCTTGGGGGGGCCTCCTAACCCCCACAAGACTTGCCAAAAGTCCAGCGGCCTTGCCAAAAGTCCAGGAGCGACCTCATGCACGCCGGCCATCGATGCCAATAGTCAAAATGGCGCCGATCGCCTTTGCCCTCACTATGTCACACATAGTGAGGGCAAAGGCGATCGGTGCCATTTTGAGACGGCAATTGCCTTTGCCCTTTGCCTTTGCGTCTCAAAATGGCACTGATCGGCCTTTGCCCTCACTATGTCACACATAGTGAGGGCAAAGGCGATCGGCGCCATTTTCAGTATTGGCTTCTTCGGACGGCCGATTTTTGAGTCTCCAAATGGCCCGATCGCCTTTGCCCTCACTATGTGTGACATAGTGAGGGCAAAGGTGATCGGCGCCATTTTGAGTATTGGCATCTGATGGCCGGCGTGCAGAAGGTCGCTCCCGGACCTCCGCTGGACTTTTGGCAAGTCTTGTGGGGGTCAGAAGCCCCCCCCCAAACTGGCCAAAGTCCCTGTGGGTCCAACGGGGGTCCCGGAGTGACCTGCCGTCCGATGCCAGGACTCAAAAAATGGCGCCGATAGCCTTTGCCCATACTATGTCACAGGGGTACCCGGTGCCATTGGTCAGCCCCCTGTCACATGGTAGGAGCACAAGATGGCGCCGGTGACCATGTGACAGGGGCTGGACCAAATGCACGGTTGCCCCTGTGACAAAGCCTATCGGCGCCATGAATAAAAACCAGCAACCGAGCGTGTGAGTGAGTTCCCGGACCCCCCGCTGGACCACCAGGAGTTTTGGTAAGTCTTGGGGGGGTCAGGAGGGTGGGCGGGTTGTAGTAATTTAATTTTAGCTGGGACAGGAATTTAACTCGCCGTAGTAACGTATTGACAGATCGACAACTTATGGAATTCTCCATACTATTCCGCATGAAACGGAATTGACCCCCACGAATACGTATCACGAATGCAACAAAAACTTTTTTGCTGCACATCCCTAGAATCTAGGGTAACCTGACCCATGATATTTGATAGATTCATGAGATGATTTAAAACCACTATGTCTGCATCATTGGGCAAGTTCACCAAGCTATGAAAGATTAGCCTTTCCCCCATCTTCATCTCTACACCGTTCCAATCAACATTAGCCTTACAGGTGTGCAATATCAATGGTATAATCATTTTTAATGTGATATACAGATGGTAAATAAAATATTTAAAACTTTTACAAATATATTTAAAAATGTAACAAATGTAGATATCCTTTTATTACAAAATTATCTTTCAAATGATATATAATACGTAGTAAAGGACATTTAAGGAAACACACATAAAAATATATAATGCAAACAATATAGCCCAATAAAACAAAAAAATCCTAGCCTAGTAGCAATCACTTTAAAAACTCTTTACAATCTTCCTTACTAAGTGCACAGCCAAAAAAATTAATCTTCCTCTATATTCAGGCAGGCCAATCCACACAAGTGGGTTATGCACCTCTACTTTATTCTTCACTTTCTTATGTTTTATTATCCCTGTTGCTTGTAAACCGATGTGATATGCATATGAATGTCGGTATATAAAAAGTTTTAAATAAATAAATAAAATAAATACCAGCAGATGGATACATAGTAAAATCTGACATCACAGATATATATCCCTGCCCCATCAGCCCACCAATATACTCCATCTCCAGAAGATGGTGGAAATGCATTTCCCTACTGGGATTGCTTGTAAAAAAAAAAAAAAGGAAGTGCACAGATTCAGGAGAAGATGAGCAGCTGCATAGCACCGCTTACCTCCTGAGGTGATACCACTGGGTCCCTCCCTCAGTTGAGTGCCTTGGATTCCATAGCCTTTTTTCAGGCATAGACATAAAAAAAAAGTGGTTGAGGGACGACGTGGTGAAGGCATTAGTCCTCATCCCACATAGCCGGAGGACCCATTCCTGCCTTCAGCAAGGGAGGGCTGAGCTCAGATAAAAACAGAAACAAAAAAAAAAAAAGAGAGGTTTTCTTTTTACTATCTCGTTCTTATCAGGTCTTCCTCTTTGGTGTTGGTGTTCAGTGTCCTTCCCTCACGTCTCTGGGGAGTTTCATGAGTGTGAAGGCAGCGCAGGCTCAGCGGCTGGTGCAGCCTTTTCGCTAGGCTCCACTCCCAGGATGGATATCTTGGTCCATGTAGTAGGTGTGGCAGCGGTTTTGCATGCTTTGTGTGTTTTGCGTATTTCTGCAGCCTGCTGCTGTGCGCGTATAGCATGTATCTATATGCCTATTGTGCATATTTAGCTGAACATAAGAACATAAGAACATGACATACTGGGTCACGACCAAGGGTCCATCACTGCCCAGGCATTCCTGTTTCCAACAGTGGCCAATCCAGGCCATATGATCCTGGCAAGTACTCAAAACTAAGTCTATGCCATGTTACCGTTGCTAGTAATAGCAGTGGCTATTTTCTAAGTCAACTCAATTAATAGCAGGTAATGGACTTCTCCTCCAAGAACTTATCCAATTCTTTTTTAAACACAGCTATACTAACTGCACTAACATATCCTCTGGCAACAAATTCCAGAGTTAATTGTGCATTGAGTGAAAAAGAACTTTCTCCGATTAGTTTTAAATGTGCCACACGCTAACTTCATGGAGTGCCCCCCTAGACTTTCTATTATCCGAAAGAGTAAATAACCAATTCACATCTACCGCTCTAGACCTCTCATGATTTTAAACACCTCTATCATATCCCCCCTCAGCCGTCTCTTCTCCAAGTTGAAAAGTCCTAACCTGTTTAATCTTTCCTCATAGGGGAGCTGTTCCATTCTCCTTATCATTTTGGTAGCCCTTCTCTGTACCTTCACCAGTGGAGGAGTAGCCTAGTGGTTAGAGCAGTGGGCTCACATAGCTGAGTGAGAATTTTGTGCGCATATATTGCCTGTAGCTGAGTGTGCATACCTTGTTGAGGTGCATAATAAAGCACTGGTTTCAAAAAGTCTTCAGCACTTAGCAATTTGTGCTGCTTGTCATATAAAGGTAATACAGTCAGGGCTTTCTGCGAGTCTGAGTCAGTGCTGCTTGGATGCTCGAAGTGATTTACCCGCTACTGATTTTGCCAATGCTGGTCCATCCCCTTGATCAGTGAGTAGTAGGATGTAGGTGACACAATAGGGTATCCCTGTCTTCGGTTCAGCTAATGACAGAGACGTCTTTAGGAGATACTCACTCAGAAGGTGTCAGATTTAAGCCTATGGGGCCTGGTATGAATCCATCCTCATTTTCCTGAATAAAGTTTTTCCAGGGACTACAGACTTTTGTACAAGGATGTCCTTTAGAGATGGTAATGTCTCCTAAAACAGGGTTGCTTTATTGGTGTCCCCACTTTTCTACCACCACTTGCAAATGCTGCGAAACAGTGGTCCCTAGTAGTGTTTGGAAGGATGTGGATCAAGATGACGCTGATGATGTTTTGGACTTCTCCCCTTTCTAGGAAGGGGAAATTCTCCTGGAATTGGAGCCACATAGAACTCTACTCCATTTCTTAACAGACCCAGCAACTCCAGATGAGTTGCTGGGTCTGTTATCTCAGACTCTGAAGACACTTGGTATGGCTAGATGTGACTCCGTGAGTGCACAGAAGAAGGAGCCCTTATTGGTCACTCTACCCAAAGCATTATGTTTCTTTCCCATTCTGGATGCAAGTCAAGAGTTGATTGACCTTGAATGGAGTGTGCCAGAGGCAAACTTAAAAGTAGGAGCATGCCTTGGTGGGTTTCTATCCCTTAGATTCAAAGACAAAAGAACAGTTGCATTTCCCAAAGTTGGATGCGCTGGTGTTTTCTGTTTCTAAGTGAACCACCATTCCGATAGAAAAAGGAGCAGCTCTAAAGGATGCTCAGGATAGAAGAATTGAAGTTATCCTTAAGCAAGCCTTTGAGGTCTTGGCAATAAGTTTGCAAATTGCTTTTTGTTGTTCCCTAGTGGTTTAGGCTAGCTGCATCTCTCAGGAACCTGAAGGAATGGTTTCAGGTAGCAGAGCAATAATGAAGCCATCTTGTGAGCACTTCTGCCAGAGGGGTTGCTTCTGTGATTGTAGCTAGACATCTGCTGTGGCTGTAAAATTAGTTGACATTTCTAAGTATATCTCACTAAATTGCCCAATAAGAGCTCTCTTTTATATGGCAGTGAACTGGAGAAGATAGCAAATAGATGAGGGGAACCCCAGTTACCTCATTTGATTGATGATAAGAAACCAGCTTCACATTCTCCTTTCTGGGCAAGTGGCTGCTCTCAAGACTACATATGATTGTATCCTTATAGTGGGCTTCCTCTCAAAAACCTCATCCCTTCAGTAGGTCTCAGGCCTTTTGCCCCAGAAGGCCTCAGAAGGATGAGGGCTTCATGAGTGGAAACTCTTGATCTTCTCAATGAAGGTTTGAAGATTGACCTGCTGGTGCAGGAGATAGGCAGGTGCCTATCTTGTTTTTATCACAGGTGGGTCTAGATCACATTGGCCCAATGGGTCCTGGAAGTGATTTGGGATGGCTATGCTCTAGAATTCTTTGCATTCCTCTGGATGCCTTTATGATTTCTCCATGCAACTCCACTCAGAAAAGGGTAGTAGTGAAGACTACCTTAAGGAGGCTATTGGACCTGAAGGACATAATTCCTGTTACTGAATTGCAAGAAAATAAAGGCCGCTGTTCTATTTTATCGAACCCAGAAGAGATATTTTTGACCCATCCTGGATCTCAAAGGAGTCACTCGTCATTTGAGGGTGTCTCATTTCTGAATGGAGACTGTGTGCTTCTTAATAATGGCAGTACAATTAGTGGAATACATCACATCTCTGGAATTGACGGACGCATATCTGCTTATTCCCATTCACCAGGAACATCAATGGTTCCGGCGGTTTGCCATTCTGGGATGTCATTACCAGTTTGAGGCCCTGCCCTTCGGGTTAGTCAATGTACCCAGGACCTTATCCAAGATCATTATGGTGGTGGTAGTGATAAGCTTGCTCAAGGATGACATCCTAGTTCACCCATAACTGGATGAGTGGTTGATTTGAGCCAAGAGCATGGAGGAGAGCCTCCTGGCTTCTAACAGGGTAGTCTCCCTACTGTAGGAGCTAATCTGGGTAATGAACTTGACCAAGAGCAGCTTACAGCATCTCAGATGCTAGAGTTTCTCAGCATTCTTTTCAATGTGAAACAGGACAAATTCTTTCTGCCAGAGAGTAGCATTCATAAGTTAATTGCACAAGTTCAAGCCCTGAGAAGAACTATTCACCCAATGGTATGGTCTTATCTGCAGGTCCTGGGTTTTATGGCAGCATATTGGAGGTTATTCTCTGGCTGAGAGCACATTTGCATCCTCTTCAACACATGCTGCTTTCCCAGTGGCATCTGCAGTCACAGGACTATGTGGGTATCAGTATTTATCTGGCTAAGTGTTGGCTGCCAATGCACACTGAGCAGAGGATTTTGACATATTATCCAAGATGACACCTAGATCATTTTCCTGGGTTGCTCTTTTCTACACACATCATTTTGCACTTATCCACATTAAATGCCATCTGTCATTTGAATGCCCAGTCTCTTAGTCTCAAAAGGTCCTCTTATAATTTCTCATACTCCACTTGTGATTTAACAACTTTAAATAATTTTGTACCATCAGGCCCAGCATGACTGGGTGTACACACTGTGCATTTGCACAGGGCAGTACACTTGAGAGGGCAGCGGCAGCAGGAGAGGACATGGGGCCACCGGCAAAGCTCAAACTGCTGGTGGCTATAAATGATAAAAGCTGGGAAGAAGAAAGATGGGTTGCTGGCGGGTTGAAGAAATGCCGCAGCAGTTTTTCTCTGTTAGTTGCACGTGTGCACTTTCAGCTTTCTGGCCTCTGCCTCCCTTCAATGTGGGAAGACTGGTGGGTTCAAAGAAAAGGCAAGCCCATGGGGGCCAGTGGGGCCATGGTGGAGCTCATCCTACCATGGTCCAATTTTAAGGAAGCCTACAAGGCCATGGTGGAGCTCATCCCATCATGGCCCGAATTGAAGAAGAGGATGGAAATGTCTGCACCAGGAGCCTGGAGAAAGAAGGTGTGTGTGTGTGTGTGTGTGTGTGTGTGTGTGTGTGTGTGTGTGTGTGAACCTGTGTGCATGTGACTGTGTCAGAGCTTGTGGTTATGTATATGTATGACTCTGTGACAGCTTGAATGTGTATGTGTCTGAGAACCTGAATGTGTATGTCAGAGCTTGTGTTTGTGTGTATGTGTGTGTGTGCCTGTGTTAAAGATTGTGCTCATGTATATGAGTATGAGAGCTTGAGTGTGTATCTATGTCAGAGCTTGTGTTCATGTGTATGTGTCTGTATGAGAGCCTATGTGTCAGTGCATGTGTGTGTGTGGGTGGGTGTGTGGGTGTGTATCTGTGAGAGACTCTCACAGGCATGCACATATATACATTGTTTCTTTTATGGAGAAAGAGGGAGTGTGTGTGTTAGCTTAGGCATTATATGAGAAATGGAACATGTGAAAGAATGAATATTTGTGTATTTGTGTATGTGTGTTTGTATATGTATGTCTGTGTGCGTATGTGAGAAGATAAAGTTTGTGTAGCCCTACCTTCCCCAATGCATGACAATGTCAGGGTGACTGGAAATCAAAAGTTCCCAGGTATGGAGAGCAGATTTTTTAATCCTTATTAGTTTTAATTTTTGGGTAGATTTTGATGTTTGTGCTGTTTTGAATATTGCTTTTTGGGAAATATTTTTTTATTCATCAGATGTTTGAATTATTTTATTGGTGTTCTGGAAATTCTATTTGTTAACTGTTTTGAAATATTTATTCTTTTTATGATTATGATTATTCTATTATGATTGATGATTTCTTGATTTTATTATTTAATAGAAATGTGAATTGTATTTTGGACGATTGAAAATATCGTACGATATTTTCAAAATGGTCAGAAATTGGGGGCTCCCCGAAACCGATAGGAAAACCCCACGATATTGTTCGTGGGGTTCTCTTATCGTTTTGGGAGAGGGCGGGAAAAACGGCACACAAAAATAATCCCTAAACCCTCCTCGACCCTTTGAAACTAATCCCTTAGCTTCCCCCACCCTCCCGACCCCCCAAAAACATTTCACAGGTACCTGGTGGTCCAGTGGGGGGTCCCGGGAGCCATCTCCTGCTTTCAGGCCGTTGGCTGCCACTAATCAAAATGGCGCCAATGACCCTTTGCCCTTACCATGTGACAGGGTATCCGTGCCATTGGCCGGCCCCTGTCACATGGAGGGAGCACTGGATGGCTGACACCATCTTTAAAAATGGCGCAGGCCATCCAGTGGGTTTTTTGTTTATCGGCTCGGGCGCAGCCGATTAAAAAACCCTGATCGGGCGGACGAAAAAAAAATCACGATGTGAATCGGAACCGGAATCAGAACCGATTCCAGTTCCGATTCACATCTCTATTATTTAATGTTTTATGAAGAATGGTAATGCTTCTGTTTTTCCATTGTTGCTCTGCTTATAGAGGGTGGCTTGTTGGGGTTTCCAGTTCAGTTCTCTGCATGCTTCTATTTATACTTTCTGGTCTCTTTAGTCTGTATTTGGTAAGGGTCTGTTTGTGTTCTCCATGTGTGACCAAAGTGAGGTATTCTGCTACCATATAATTTATCTGTAAGGATCTATAGCAGTCTGATTTGTTCTGTTTTCCTAATATTGGTGTATTGGTGTTATAGGTCTTGGTGTAATATGTGCAGTGTTTCCTTTTCATAGATAAGGTTGTTACTGTTTGAGTGCTGGCAATTAGGATTGTTTTGGTATGGGAGGTTTATTATATTGTAATGGTAATTCCATTTATTCATGGCTTTCAGAGGGTCAAGCCCACATGCTACATGCATTACAAAAAGTTTAATTCCATATGAGTTCCAAGAGTCTTTTTTGCAGTGTTTTCTGATTCACACCACAGCAGTGCATGTAAATATAAAATGCATTTTGGTGATATTTTTGCCTCAGAAGGCTGACTTTTGAATGTGCTTTTTTCATGTAAAATATGTTATAAATTTATAATTGAATTGTATGTGTGCATCTGTAGAGGGTGTGTGTGTTTATGCAAGGCTGTAAGGTTTGCCTAGAATACCTAATACCCTTCCTTTGACCTTGGTTTCCATTTGGGAGCGGGTGTCAGATTTTAAAAATAAAGGGTTAATGATGATTCTTTATGGACACTGACCAGAACCCACTATGATATTAAAAAAATCACTTATTGGATTAGTGAGACAGTACTTATCTGTAACATTGCCCAGCTGACATGGCCAAAATGAGCTGCCTCAGGTCGTACTTCACGTCAGATCAGAACATTTGTATAGACATTCTCAAAACATTTCAGCAGCCATCTTTAAAAAAATCCTCCTGGAAGCAAGATCACATCTCACCCACTCCCGGCAATCCAGCACAGCTTTTGTCAGAAACAGCACTGGAACTGTCAACTACCCATAGTTAAAGCTTCCAGCACTAGAATAAGACAGAAGCAGTGCTGTATCGCCGGGAGTGGATGAGTTGAGATCTTGCACCCAGTAGGCTGCTTTTTTGGTGTAGGGGTGAGATGGGGGGTACAGGGGGAAGGGGGAGAATGTGGGTAGGACTATTAACACTGCGGATGGGTGAGAGAGATTGGTGGAGAGAACCATATTCATATAAAGGTTAACGGGAATGGGTTGGAGGGCTGGTGGTGACCTGCCTACTGCAGAACTTTTAAAGACTTTAGGAAAAGTATGGGGTTAGATGGTGCATGACTCAGGAGGCCCATGTACAAAATTTGAGAAACGGAAGGGGAAGAATTGAGTCACTGGCCTCTTTAAGTATTTATTTTTCCTTCCCTGACAGCACTACTTATCCAGAAATCTATTAAAGATGCCTGAGTAAGTAGGGAGTAATCTAGCCTCACAAGGCTGGTTAACTTTAGACCTAACCGGCTATTTTCAAAAGCTGGCTGGTTAGGTTTAAAGATATCTTGCTAGCAGTAGCTGGATAACCCTAGCTAAATATATTCAGTTGGATGTGCATCCCACTGAATATCTGCAACAAGTTATCCAACTAACTTTAACCGGATAACTTGTCCACTAACTGACCTACTAAATATTACTGTTATAATTTGGCTTGAATGTGAACCCTGGATCGTGGCAAGAGTTGACTCCACCCACAGGGAGGAGCCCTGTGGGGACTCTCCACAATAGGCTAGGTCTCAGTAGTAATGCAAACAGATAGAAAATAATATTTATTATACTGGAACGAGGAAGGTTGCCCTTGGGATGGGCAGTATGGCACAGTCACGATAAGATGAGGTAAGCAAGTATTTAAATCCAGGGCGGAGAGGTAGTCACCATGCTTTTTCTGGTGACGGAGCTAAGTGATGGAGCTGCTTTCACTGACATAAATTTGCTGCAAAAAAACAAAAAAAGCATACAATGAAAAAGACTTTTGAGTGGAGAGGGAGAGAGTCCTGAGTTGCTCCTCAATCCATATCAGAGGTTGTCCGGCACACAAAGTGACAAACAGGGTGCAAGGCTTATGAGATGGTGAAGCCATGCAGCACCTGGAGTGGGGAGAAGGACCCAAGCACCACAGCTTCTAACGGGCCTCTGACCAATCAGATGTCAGGCACTGCAAAATGGAGACTTGGGCCAGTGTGGGGAGCCCCCATGTCCTTGCAGCTGATAACTTACCCTACACATATCTGGGGCCCATGATATGAGAGCTTCACCTTGATCGGGAAAAACATTGCACTGTGGAGCCTAAAATTTTACCAGGGCTACCTCTGCATCTATCCAGGACACCAACCAGCTTGGCCACAATGGTCAGGGCAAGGACTGAGTCATTACCACGAGTTATCTGTATATGTGACAGTGGATGGAACATCTTTGTGCATGCTGGGCTCTTGGGACAGACTGCTGCCTTAGAGGGAGGTTGTGGCAACATCAGCCTTGTAGGAAAGAGGTCAAGTCACCGAGGACAGAGCAACAAGCCGTGGTGGAGGGGCAGTAGTCGAAGGTACAATGGCATTACCACTGGTTATCAGTATTGGTGAGAGAAGTGCTGGACATATTGAGGATGACAGTGTAGAAAGGAATGAGTTGACTGGGGGACAAAGCGGTACCAGGAGGAGAAGGAGTGCTAGGTTCCTCAGTGAAACTTTATTCCCCTTTAAAGTGCTGGACAAGATTTTTGTCTCACCAATCAGACACCCCATGGTAGTGGCTCTCCTGCTTTGGTGGCTGAGTGAAAAATTTCAATTAATTGGGTTTCAGCTTTTAATAAGAGAGTCACTATCAGATGTAATCAAAGTACTGTTTGAAAGAGAAAAATGTGACTGCTTTTCTTCCTGCTGGGTCTTCTTTCAAAGAAATATGGCACAGAACCCACCCAGGCAGTCTCCCAAGGGTAGAGAGGGAAGACAAAGTCTTGATGGAAATAACTTAGATGGCATGCAGTTATATATAAATAATTTAATTTAATTTTTTAATTTAAAAACTTTTCTATACCGTTGCTAAGTTAGATACCATCGCAACGGTTTACATGTAGGCAATTATTTAATGACGGTAAAAGCGTACTATAGTACATTCTAACAGGTGCCGTTAAAGGTTCGGTTACAATATATCATTAGACATAGACATTTCGCGAAGTAGTTCATGACCAGTTGTACCAAGGTACTTACACGGGTAGTTTTATCACACATAGTATTATAGTTATGTTTGTTGTGGTGTAGAGTTCATAGACTAATCTATTGTAAAGTTCTACGTACTGTGTGTTTGTGCCTTTCTGTTTTTTCCTGAATAATTTCTCTCTATTCTTTTGTCTCTTTGTAAAATGCTTGTTTAAAAAGCCATGTTTTTAAAATTTTCTTGAATGTCTTTAGATTACTTTGTAGTCTGATCTCTGGAGGCATTGTGTTCCAGATTATGGGTCCTGCTAGTGATAGGGCTCTCTCTCTCACTTGGGTCAGTCTTGCTGTTTTAACTGATGGAATGGTTAGGAGGGCTTTATTTGCTGATCGGAGATTCCTGTGTGGTGTGTGTACCCGTAATGCTGTGTTTAGCCAATCTGATTTCTCATCATAAATTAGTTTGTGGATGATACATAGGGTTTTGTATTTAATTATGTGTTCAATTGGTAGCCAATGTAACTCTGCTAGAGTTTCAGTTATATGGTCTCCGCCTTCTTTTTCCGGTTAGTATTCTAGCTGCTGTGTTCTGTAGTATTTGCAGTGGTCTTAATGTCGTATTTGGTAGTCCAAGCATAAGGACATTGCAGTAGTCTGTGCTTGAGAAAATTAGTGCCTGTAGTATTGTTCGGAAGTCGTTTTGAGTTAGTAGTGGTTTAAGTTTTCTGAGTACCATGAGCTTTGCATAACCTTCCTTTACTTTTAGTGATATGTGTTGTTTCAGATTGATTTCAGGGTCTATAATTATTCCCAGGTTACGTACTTTTCCAGTTAGTTCAATTTTCTGGTTGTCTTTGAGAATTATTGAGGTTTGACTGATTTCAGAGTTTTTTCGTTCTAAGTGTAGAAATTCTGTTTTATCAATATTAATTACAAATTCCATTTATGTCAGTAGTTGTTTTATAATGCTTAGATACATGTTGGCTAGGTTTAATGTTTCCTCTAAAGTGTTGTCTATGGGTAGAATTAGTTGGATGTCGTCGGCGTAAATGTAGTGGATAATTCCTAGTCCTGCAAGTAGGTGGCATAATGGCAGCATGTATATGTTAAAAGGGTCGCAGATAGTGCTGATCCCTGTGGAACTCCTGTTTTGAGATTAATTTTTCTGATACTGTATTGTTGATTTGAACTTGGAAAAACCTGTTTTTTAGATATGAACTGAACCATTTTAATGTTTGGCCGTATAATCCGATTTCTTCCAGTCTATTTAGTAGTATTTTATGGTTTACTGTGTCAAAGGCTGCTGATAGGTCAAGCATTAGTATAATATAGTGTTTACCACTATCAAAGCCTCTCAGGATGTTATCTGTTAGAGGGAGGAGAAGAGTCTCAGTGCTGTAGTGTTTTCGAAAACCGCCGCGAATCGTTTTCGTACGGAAAATGGCGCCGGCCATACGCGTATGGTCGGCGCCATTTTCCGTACGGAAAATGGCGCCGGCAGGAGATCGACTGCAGGAGGTCATTCAGCGAGGCGCCGGAACCCTCGCTGAACGACCTCCTGCAGTCGATCTCCCACCGGCGCCATTTTCCGTACAAAAACGATTCACGGCGGGAAATCGCTCCCTGACCCCCGCTGGACCTCCAGGAACTTTTGGCCAGCTTGGGGGAGGCCTCCTGACCCTCACAAGACTTGCCAAAAGTCCAGCGGGGGTCCGGAAGGACCTCCTGCCGTCGAATCGTGTTCGTCTATGGCCGCCGCCATTTTTCGGCGCCATTTTGGAAAATGGCGCCGGCTGAAGACAACAAGATTCAGTAGCAGGAGCCCGTTCCGGACCGCTGCCGTTCCGGACCGCCACTGGACCCGCAGGTTATTTAAGTCATTTGGGGGGGGGGGTTCGGGAGGGTGGGGGATTTAATTTAAAGGGTCGGGGGTGGGTTTTAGGGGGTTTTAATGTGCCGGTTTTGCGATTTTACGTTTTTTTCGATTTTTCACGATTTTTCACGATATTTTACCCCCCCAAACGGCAACAATACGATTCCCTCCCCCTCCCAGCCGAAATCGATCATTAAGACGATCGAGGACACGATTCACATCTCTAATTTGTATTGTATCGTGAACTCTAATGATTTTGGATGATTTTAAAATTATCTGACGATAATTTTAATCATTCAAAAACGATTCACATCCCTACTATCAGGATCAATGTTTAACAATTTTCTTGTTATATTTCAATAGATATCTGCACATTTGAAAAAAAAAAAAAAGAGAATGAATAGAATCAGTTCTTCACCTCATAAGAGTACTTATCAAATAAGTTGGCCACTTTTCTCTTTAAAAAACTACTTTACTTTCTTTGTCTCTTTTGTATATGGTTACTCTGTATGTGTTCTCTTTCTTTCCTTTATAACATTTAAATCCAGTTAGGTAAATATGATGGGGTCTCAGTATCTTTTCCTAGGATTCCCTGTGTAAATGTTAGTGATACTGCAGTTTTTCCCTAGTCTAGCTAGATTGTGTTGGTTCTGGGATGGATACACTTAGCTGTATCCTTTGCTCTGCAGTCAATCTTCATCCCCTCCTCCACTGATGCTTGATAATATAGCTGGCTAAACTGCTGTTAGGGATCACAGCTTTTGCAACTAGAGGGACCCTGTCACTAGATCCAATTAGGAAGCATAGTCTCCTGGCTTGGCTTTGTGCCTAACCAAGCTTTAAATAACAGAAATAGGGTACTCCTAATTACTGGCACTGACAGTCTCTTCCACAAGGGAGCTAATTTGAGTTCCCTCAAACTGTTGTCCAGGAGTCTTGTTGGACTGGGCTAGCTTAGTGAATGAAATTAAAAAATAATTTAATTTCCCTCTCACTATCTACGTTCAGAGGAATTGCTTCAGCGGTTGCGTTCGTGTGTTTTACACAAATTACAGACTCTCGTTCTCTCTCTTTGTACTCACATATTTAGTTCAGGTCACTGTTTTCCAGACCAAGTATTTAAATAATATAAGGCTGAGAAATATATAATTATATATATATATATATATATATATATATATATATATATATATAATGGTGCCGGCCATTTTAAAGATGGCCAACGCTATCTTTAAAATGGACGGCACCATTTTTAAAGATGGCATTGGCCATCCAGTGCTCCTACCATGTGACAGGGGCCAGCCAATGGCACGGATACCCTGTCACATGGTAAGGGCAAAGGGCCATTGGCGCCATTTTTATTAGTGACAGCCGACGGCCCGAGAGCGGGAGATCACTCCCTGCACCCCCACTGGACCACCAGGTAATTTTAAAATGGTTTGGGGGGGGGGGTTCGGGAAGCAAAGGGGTCATTTTTAAAGGGTCGGGGTGGGTTTTTTGTTTATCAGCTCGGGCGCAGCTGATAAACAAAAACTCAATCGTGCCGGACTATAAAAATTGTAAGACTTGAATCGGAACCAGAATCAGTTCAGTTCCGATTCACATCTCTAGGAATAACTATTGCTACCTGTGCCTGGGTCCAGACCATGACCAGATATCCTGTCGCGATTATGGCAGAATGTACCTGAGGGCCAAGTGTCAATGGGTTGAAAAAATTATGAGGCTGAGGGAGAACAGGTCCTCGAGCTTGTATGCCCTGACACACCGCTCCACTTAGTCATCCCCAGCGATGGAACTGAAGCAGCCAACCCCAGCCAAAAGAGCAGTGTCGCTAGAGCCAGTTTCCAAAGGCAAATGCAAGGTGGAGAAATCCCCCCAGAGAGCCTAAATGTAGAGGTTCATGGGACAAACCCCCAAAAGAGTCAATGGCACCATAAAAACCAAGAGCCATCCAAAAGGAACTGGTGGCTTTGAAAAAAACAAAGCACAATGCAACTCTGCACACAGTGCACAAAGCGGAAGGACACACCTATGCACTATGGCACTCTATGCATGATGTGCAAAAGTGTTCAATGCACGATGATCAATGACACATGGTGCACGACGCAGCATGGCTCACAGCGCATGATGTGACGCTGAAGCAAAGTTTATTGATGCATGTGTCGAAAGGGAAGGTAGAGGATAACCATTTGGTACAGGAGCGTCATTTGTCAATGCATTTTATGCACAAGCAACATAAGGAGAAAGAATATCCAAAGGGAGCCTCTCAAGCCCAATGGCATCCAGAACCACATATGGTTTTCACTGCAGAAGAGCAAGGGGTCGTGATGTCTCAGATATATATGTCATGAGGGTCTTGGATGAGTCTTCAACTTCCTCTCCCAGGGTAATATATGTACAGGCTTTTCCAAGGTTTCTAAGCAAAAGTGAGGAAAGCCTCTCCAGGAACCCCTGGTTAAAAGATGGAGATCTTACCCGGAGGACCAAGTCCAGTCATGCAGCAACAGGGGACCAGATTCCTCAATTCTTTTGGCAGTGTTACCATATTCCAAGACCAGACAGTTGGCCATTCCAAAAGGAAGCAACTGACAATTTATCCCATGCAAAGGAAAGACCACCCCCTTCTACTACAAAATTTGGTGGCGCATACTAACAAGCCATGTCCCAAATTTCAGACATTCTGCAAATCTTCTTTGCTACAATGCCAGTTGCCCACCATACTAGATTATCCTTCAGTGACTCTGAAGACAACTTGTCATCATGGTCACTTTCTTCTTCTCCTCCTGAGGAAGCAGCAGTAAAAGAGAGCAGCCACCAAGGCCTAAGTCCAGCAGTATCAGAACTGGACAGGGACATCTCAGACTCTCTGCCAACATCTTCTGGCTTATCCATGGGGATTCCATAAGACCCTCCAGAGGAACCACCAGAACCATCCTCACTTCCAGAGGACATAACATACTCAAAATTTATTTAAAAGATGGGTTCCCTTTTGAAAATAGAAACAAAATAGCTGCCAAATTCACTAGCAGAGATGCATGGGATTATCAAGATCTTTGATATTCTGTTAGAACTGACAGCGCTCCCATCTCATGCGGTCTTGGATGATCTCTTGGACAATTCCTAGCAATTTCCATTCTCAGGGTCTCCCACTTTGTGAAAAATGTATCTGAAGTTCAGAATGCGCAAATCTTCCCACTACGGGTTGATACAGCTACCTCACACGTCAGCAGTAGTCCAATTGGCCATGAAGAAAGCAAAGAAGACACATCTATACTTCAGTACGCCACCAGGGAGAGAAACTAAATACCTGGATGACTTCAGCAAGATATTTTTTTCAGGCAGCAATGCTAATAACCAAGATTCAGCAGCACCAGTTTTATATCACCCAATACTTGTATGAATGCTTTCAAATCTTGAAACCTGGAGAGAGTTAAAAAATCAAGTCAACTACAAACACAGACCATAGCAGACATGGAGGCAGGCATTCACATCTCCTTCATACAGTGTATGAGGCCTTTGATGTTGGTCAGGACATCAGCAGCTTCTATAGCAGCCCTCAAGATTGCTTGGCATTGAGCAAGCACTATATGTAAGGACATACATGAAAAGCTAGCTGATATCCCTTGCAAGTATATCATTTATTAGGGGACAGATTGTGGGAGACTGTCCAAACTAAGGGAGCAAAGTGTGGCTGTCTCTTCTCTTACATCCCCAAATGGAACAATATTCTTCAAAATGCTTCTACCCTCCTAATAAGAAGTCTTTCTACCAGAGACATCAATATAGGCCATTTACCTTATAGCGTACCTCCCTACCAGACTCAATGACTACAACTGCAAGAAACACAACCAAGGGGACATGCAAGAACCTAATGTCCACAAAGCAACAGCAGGGCAATAATCAGAAGCCTCAGCAGAATTTTTGAGGAGGAATCAGCCACAGCCTTTGTCAGTGAAAGGCGGCAGGATATCCTTCTTTTACCAAGCCTGGTCCTCCATCACATTGGACCGTTGGGTTCTCAGTGTGGTACAGAGCTGTTACCAACAAATTTCCAATTGATCCCACAGCTGCCCAAATCCCCATGCATCTGTCCTCGTGGCGGTACCTTTGCTTTCAAATGAACAAATACACTACCAATACAAAGTGCTTCCGTTTGGCCTATCATTAGCATCCCGAACGTTCACAAAATTCCTAGCTGTGGCTGTGGCCCACACCACAGAAAATTGATCAAGATATCCCCCTATCTGAATGATTGGTTCCGAGTATCCTCGAACTCCAAAATGCTCTGCTTCCACCTAAGGCAGACTACAACCTGCTTAGAGAAATTGGGATTCATAATCAACTACGACAAAATCCAACCAAGTCCCAACCCAAGTACTTCAGTTCATTGTAGTGTGATAAACACCAAACTCTGTAAGGCTTTCCTCCTGGCGGAGAGAATCTAGATTTTTCTCAAGCTGGCTCAAAACTTGAAAAGTCAGCTGCAAACCTCAGCACATCAAATACTTACTATTCTGAGTCATATGGCAGCTGCTCTATACATTGTACCACACACCTGCCTTCATATGCGGCTCCTACAGTGGGTATTCAAGGCACAGTGGTCTCAGCAAGACCACCCGATGTCGCTGCCAGTAGTCATGACTTCGTCACTGGTTTCAGACAGACTGGTGGCTGTCCCCCCCCCCCCCCCCGGGGTTCTGGAAATGGGAGAAACATTTTGAACCCTGGAGCATCAGATTGCTATAACAAAAGACATATCCACAAAATGATGGGAGCACATGTACTGCACTTAAGACACAGGGGTCTGGTCTCCATGGGAGAGAACCCTGCAGATCAACCTATTGGAGTTAAGAGCTATAAAAAATGCAGTCTACACTTTTTCTTGTGTCCTCACAGGAAAGAGGGTAATGATTTACATGGATAACCAAGTAGCCATGTTTTATATAAATAAGGAAGTAGGGTCCCGTTCCAAAATACTTTGCAGAGAAGCAGTGCTGATTCTAGAATGGGCAATAAGCCATTCCATCCAATTGCAGGCAACGTACCTTCTGGGTATAAGGAAAACAGAGGCCAACAGACTCAGCAGGATATTTCACCCTTATGAGTAGAGATTCGGAGTGGGTGCTGAACCAGGAGGTGGCGGACAGCCTTTTCCAGAAGTTAGGAATTCCCTGCATGAACCTCTTCATGACAGAAACCAACAGAAAACTGCTGAACATTTGTTCTCTCTACCCGAGCATGCCCAGTTGTGTTCCTGGTTCCTTGGATGGAGGACCTGTTCTATGCATACCCACCTGTTCTATGCATACCCACCCCTAATAGGGCAAGTAATCCAGAAGTCCATTGCAGATGAATCAGATCTCATCCTGGACATAAATATTGACTCTCCAATCATTATACTCGGATACTTTAATCTCCATGTTGACACTCTACCCCTACCACCTTCCTGCAAGGCACTTCTAGCATCATTTAACACCCTAGGCTTCAAGCAAATAATAACTGACACTACATATAAGGCTGTCCACTCTCTAGATTTCATCTTCACTAATCCAAACAGACCCCCCCAAATGCACACCCATCCCCTGGTCTGACCACTTCCTCACTGAAACCATCTGCTCCATTAAAAACCCCTCCAATCCTACATGTACTAAAAAGACATTCCAATTCAGGAAACCCTGAAAAAGGGATGACCTAATCACAGCCCTCTCTAATGAATTTGTCAAACTAGACCTGACCGACTCTGACTGCTCTCTCATCATGGAATCACCTCACCAATATGGTTGCCAATAATATTTGCCCTACTCAATCCAGAGAAATTGACCCCGTAAACAACACAAAAAAGCCATGGTACACCCCTGAACTCAAAACCATGAAACACAACAAGAAAGCAAGAAAAGAATTGGCGTTAACAACTATCCCCTTTGCAACTGGCAAAATGTAAATCCCTTCTCCATATCTACAAAGAAACCATAAACAAAACCAAACGAGACTTCTAAGCCCAAAGAATCCACCAACAATTTAATGCCCGTGCCCTTTTTGAATACATTGCTACCCTCACCAAAACATTCCCCATCCACACACCAGGCACAGATGACAAGACCTTATGTGAAGACCTTGCTTTACTTTTCCATGATAAAATTGCCAATATTATGTTGTGCTTCTCCACAACCCCTGCGCCCACAAAAACCCGAGATATCAACCCAACTGCCACACTCAATACCTTTGAGACCACAGCAACTTCAGAAATAGAATCCATTTTAAAGAACATGAGACCATCTTCTCACCCCCTCTAATACTATCCCCACTAAAGCCCTCCTGACTATCCCTAATATAATTTCCCAACCCATTTCCAAAATCATCAACAGTTCCATTACACTCGACATAGTCCCAAACCTCCTTAAACAAGCCATAGTAAAACCCATTCTAAAACAACCCACTTGACTCCACCGATCCTGCTAACTATGTATTGCCCCATCTCAAACCTACCATTTATAGCAAAAATCTTAGAAAAAAGTTAATCGACAACTATCTGACTATTTAGATGAACATCACATCCTCTTCCCATCCCAATACGGTTTCCGAAAACACCATAGCACCGAAACCCTCCTCCTCTCTCTAACTGACCACATCTTGAAAGGCCTTGACAAAGGGCAATCATTTATCCTGGCCCTCCTAGACATTTCTTCCTCTTTCGACACCATCAACCACAACATTCTAATTGAACAACTCAGAGAAATCAACATATCAGGAGTTCCTCTTCGCTGGTTTAAATCATACCGGGTTGATGTGATGCCTATCATGAAACTCGGTATAACAAAAACAATAAATAAATAAATAAATACCTAAACAACTGGCAATACAAAGTTAAAATTGGAAACAGCGAGTCCAAACTAATCAGTCTGACACAAGGCATCCCACAAGGATCCTCAATGTCCTCCACTTTATTCAACATTACCTACTTCCACTATGCCACCTCCTCTTTGAACTTGGTCTTCCACATTTTATATATGCGGACGACGTACAGATCCTTATACCTGTGACTGACACCTTGCCCAATGCCATTAAGACCTGGGAATCTGCCCTCCTTGCAATCAGCAACCTTCTTTCCAACATCAACCTTGCTTGCAACACTGCTAAAACTGATCTCCTAACAATCTCGGCCCAAAACATCAACATGAACTGCTTCGTGCTCTACACTCCACCCTCCAACATCTCATTTTCACAACATGTACGTAACCTTGGCATTGCACTTGGCAATCAAATTAACCTAAAAAAATTCATCAACTCCACCCTAAAGGACTGCTTTTTCAGACTTCACATACTAAAAAAACTGAGACCTCTACTACATTTCGACGATTTCCCCACAGTTTTTCAATCCACTAAACTATCAAAACTTGATTACTGTAATGCCATCCTGCTAGGCCTGCCCAAAAACTCTATACAACCGCTCCAAATACTCCAAAATGCCACCGCCCGCATTCTCACCAGCTCTCACAGAAATGACCACATCACCCCATTACTCAAGGAACTACACTGGCTCCCAATCACTTCCCGGATCCAGTACAAAACCCTTACGCTCATCCATAGATCCCTACACAATCGAAACATGTACTGGTTCAATGATTCTCTACTATTTTGCACCTCTGCAAAACCCACCAGAAATCAATACTTGGCAACCCTAAACACCCCATCACCTAGGCTCACCAACCTTGCATCCATCAAAGGCCGTGCTCTCTCTATTGCAGATCCTACAATATGGAACTCTATGCCCACTGAACTATGCCAAGAACTCTGTCCAAAAACATTTAAGCAAAACCTAAAGACCTGGCTATTCAAGCAGGCCTATACATGAGCTGTTATGGCCACCGGCTGTGGCAAGCCGCGACTGGGGTCAACTGTCATGGCCTCCGGCCGCGGCAGTCTGAAGCGGGGACCAAACACTCACCCGCTGCATCGGGTTGCTTTGGAGGCTCCTGCAGGAGCAGAGAGCCTTTGCCGGCGTTCTCCTCATGGCCATGGCCACTGTTTGGCCAGCCGCAGGGCCCTGCTAGCTGTAATGACTCTGCCTCCTTCTTGGCTGCCTTAGAGCCACACGCGCGGCTGAAGATAGGATTTAAAGGGGCCACGACAGGAAGTGTCGTGGCTCCCTTCTGAAGCTCCTTCTTCAGGTTCAGGTATTTTAAGACAAGGTCTGCTCCTCAGACCTTGCCTTGGTATAGAGGCTCATGCCTGGTCTTTGGTTCCTGGACTCGCTTGGTTCTTCACCCCTCTTCTGCTCCTCCTTCCTCGCTGGATTGACTCTTTGGCTCCTGACCTTCGGACCAGCTGTGGTGAGTTCCTGGCGTTGACTTCGTATTGGCTTTGGACCCTTCTCCTGTGTTGTTCCTGGAATGGCTTCGGACCTCTCTCCCGTCTGTTCCTGGACTGGCTTTGGAACGCTCTCTGGACTTTGACCCCTGGACCGGCTTTGGATTCTCCTTCGACTTCTACTCTCAGACTACCTATGACCAGATGGAGGCGCCAGCCGTCTGGAATCCATGACCTGCAGGAGGCGCCTGCATCCAGACCTTCAGTAGTCTTCAAGCAGTTCCAGGGTGAAGTCTTCTTTCAACACTCATCTCACCGAGCCTTGCCCTCTGACGGTAGAGACCTAACGGGTTCTCTGTTTGTTTGGGTAGCACCAACTCGCTGGCTACAGGAAAGAGCACGAGAAGGATCAATCACGAGAATGCATCTGGCGGTAACGACCCCGTCTCGCTCATCTACTCTGGTCCCTCGAACTGCATCTTCCACAGAAGGGACTATGGAGGAAACCATGCAATGGACCGGGGCCCCTTCTCTCCAGAACAGAGGCAAAGATGGTGCAAGGCAGGCCTATGCCTATAATGTGGAGGAGCAGACCTTAAAATACCTGAACCTGAGGGAGGAGCTTCAGAAGGGAGCCATGACATTTCCTGTCATGGCCCCTTTAAATCCTATCTTCAGCCACGCGCGCAGCTCTAAGGCAGCCAAGAAGGAGGCGGAGTCATTGCAGCTAGCAGGGCCCTGCAGGATCCTCCAAAGCAACCCGATGCTGCAGGTGAGTGTTTTGTTCAGCCGCGGACCGTCGCAGCCATTGGCCATGACAGTCGGCCCGGTTGCGGCTTGCCGCAGCCAGCGGCTAAACAGTACAGTCAGTTTGTGGATGTATTTTCAAAAAAAGCTGCTGACACTTTACCTCCACACTGAGAATTTGACTGTAGCATCAACTTAACCCCCAGAGCTATTCTACCTCATGGTAAGGCCTATCCCCTATCAGCTTTGGAGACTTGTGCAATGTCTGAATATGTCCAAGACAATTTATAGAAGGGGTTCATTAGAACACTCTACTTCTCCAGCTGGGCTAGCTTCTTCTTTGTCGGAAAGAAACACGGACTCAGCACCCATGTATTGACTTCCATGGACTGAATGCTCTTACCATCAAGGACTGATACTCATGACCATTAATAGCTGAACTGTTTGACCGTCTACAGGGGGCTAAGGTGTTCTCAAAGTTGGACCTGTAGGGAGCCTATAATCTCATCAGAATTCGAGAGGGGGATGAGTGGAAGATGGCTTTTAACATTAGATATGGAAATTACGAGTAACTTGTTACGCCTTTTGGCTTGACTAATGCTCCGGCAGTGTTTCAGCATTTCATCAATGAGATATTACGAGACTTGCTTTATGTTTGCGTGATAGTCTACCTGGGTGACATTCTGATTTTTTCTGCTAAGCTACATTTTCTGCTAAGCTACATTTTTCTGCTAAGCTACATCGACAACATGTTATCCTAATTTTACAACGTCCAAGAGAGAATCATCTTTATGCAAAAATTGAAAAAATGTATCTTCGAACAGGAGTCTCTTCCATTTCTGGGATATATTATCTCCAAACAGGGTTTTCAAATGGACCCCTCCAAATTAAAATGCATCCAAGAATGGCCTCAACCTAATGGATTGCGGACTCTTCAGTGATTCCTGGGCTTCGCCAACTACTATTGTAGTTTTATCCAGAATTTCTCAAAGTTAGCAGCACCTCTTATGGCTCTCACTTGAAAAGGGGCAAATGTTAAGTCTTGGCCTGTAGAAGCTGAAGAGGCATTCCGAGCGCTAAAAGACTCGTTCCTTAAAAATCCTTGCCTTCGGTATCCGGATCCCAGATGCCCGTTTGTAGTCAAAGTGGACACTTCAGCCGAAGGAGTAGAAGCTGTCTTAAGCCAGAATGACACCACCGTAACTGCCCATCCTTGTTCTTATTTTTCCAGAAAGTTTTCATCGGCAGAATGTAATTACGCTATCGGCTACAAAGAGCTACTTGCTATAAAATTAGCATTTGGTGTCATTGGCTGGAGGGCGCACAACATCGTATTACAGTCTACAAGGACCATAAAAATCTCGTGTACCTCCAACAAGCCCAACGCTTGAACCCATGGCAAGCTCGGTGAGCGATGTTTTTTACGAGCTTCAATTTTGAATTGCGAAATCGACCAGCTAAAAAGAACATTAAAGCAGATGCTTTATCCAGGGCCTTTTCTACAGAGGATATGGAGGAACCTAGTCAACATATTATAGACGCTGCATGTATCACCCTTTCTGCTACATTTACAGTTCCATTTGGTAAAACCATGGTTCCTAAAAGACTGTGAAATAAGATACTGGCTTGGGGGCACGACTCACAGTTTGCCGGACACCCGGGAAGAGCTCGGACACAAACACTCCTTCAACAATACTATTGGTGGCCTGAGATGCACAAGGATATTCGAGCTTATGTGGACTCTTGCCCAACTTGTGCGCAACACAAGATCCTGGTTGGAAAAACCTGGGGACTTTTACAGCCATTACCCATACCCAAAAAAACCATGGACACTCATTTCCACAGATTTAATTGTGGATCTTCCACCTCAGAAGGTAACACCATGATATGGGTAGTAGTGGATCGTTTTTTCGAAAATGGCCCACTTTGTCCTGCTACCCTCCGTCCCATCTGCTCCTGGCTTAGCTCAACTATTCATGCTTCATATCTTTCGTCTACATGGTCTTCCCCAACACATTGCATCAGATCGAGAACCTCAGTTTACAGCTCGTTAATGGCTTAATCTTTGTAAAAAGTTTAGCATTTCTCTGGACAACATGACTGCATTTCATCCACAAGCAAACGGTCAGGCAGAACGGACTAATCACACCTTGAAACAATTTCTTCATCCGTACGTCAATTCCCATCAAGACGATTGGGCGACATTCCTATCATGGGCTGAGTTCTCCCATAAGTCTCATGCTTGTATCTCCATGCGGGCATCCCCGTTCCAGATTGTATTTGACCGGCAACCCAGACCTCAATTGCTGTTGCCTTTGGCAGTACCTTCACCTGCAGCCCAACTCATGATGGTATAGTTGCGGCAGCTCTGGATTCATACCCAACATATGTTCCGAAAAGCAGCCAATGCTGCTAAGACGTTTACCGACAAGCATTGGTGACCTGCCCCATGACTCCGTCCAGGAGAGAGAGTGTAGCTTTGTACCAGACATATCCGGTTGACAGTTCCTTCAATGTGCCTGGCACCATGTTATATTGGACCATTTCCGGTGTTGCGACAGCTTGGTCCTGTGACCTACCAACTGCGGTTGCCGACTACATTGCATATTCATAACTCCTTCCACATGTCCCTTTTAAAGCCTCTGGGTCTCTCCTAGCCTCATCGGAAGGTTCCCGGTGCTTCTCCACCCAGAGCAGTAGAGGGCACGATATATCAAGTACATGAAGTACTAGATGTCAGAAAACGTGGCAACATATGGGAATACCTCCTAGCGTTGGAAGGATTTGGACCAGAGGAGAATTTTTGGGAGCCTGTTAAGAACATTCTGGATAAAACACTTCTCCAGAACTTTCACAATGAACATCCAATTAAACCCAAGCCTTCTAGAGGGAGGCCGAAAGGAGGGGGTACTGTTATGAGCGCACGCCGTGGCAAACCACGACTGGGGCCGACTGTCATGGCTGCCAGCCGCGGCGGTCCGCAGCCATGACCAAACACTCACCCGCGGTGTCGGGTTGCTTGGAGGCTCCTGCAGGAGCAGGAAGCCTCCGCCGGTGTTCTCCTTGCAGCCATGACCGCTGCTTGGCCGACCCCAGGGCCCTGCTAGCTGCAATAACTCTGCCCCCTTCTTGGCTGCCTTAGAGCCGCGCATGCGGCTGAAGATAGGATTTAAAGGGGCCATGACAGGATGAGTCATGGCTCCCTTCTGAAGCTCCTCCCTTAGGTTCAGGTATTTTAAGGCAAGGTCTGCTGCTCAGACCTTGCCTTGGAATTGAGGCTCGTGCCTGGTCTTTGGTTCCTGGACTCACTTGGTTCTTCGCCCTGCTTCTGCTCCTCCTTCCTTGCTGGATTGATACTTTGGCTCCTGACCTTCAGACCAGCTGTGGTGAGTTCTTGGCATTGACTTCGGATTGGCTTTGGACTCTTCTCCTGTGTTGTTACTGGACTGGCTTTGGACCTCTCTCCCATCTGTCCCTGGACTGGCTTCGGACCTCTCTCCCGTCTGTTCGTGGACTGGCTTTTGACCGCTCTCTGGACTTCTACTCCTGGACCGGCTTTGGATTCTCCTTCAACTTCTACTCTCGGACTACCTACGAACAGCTGGAGGTGCCAGCTGTCTGGAATCCACGACCTGCAGGAGGCGCCTGCGTCCAGACCTTCAGTAGTCTTCAGGGAGTTCCGTAAGTCCCAGCGGCCGGATCCCTACAGGCTCCTCCTCGGGGGATCAAGAGCTTCCAGGGTGAATCTTTTTTCAACACTCATCTCACCGAGCCTTGCCCTACGACGGAGGAGACCTAATGGTTCTATGTCCATTTGGGTAGCACCAATTCTACCTCAGAACAGGAGTCCACCTCTGTAAATCGTAACATGAGCTACCCCTACTCACAAAGCCCCCATTTCATTCCCACTGCCCCACCCCATCCCTCGTTTCTACTCCTGCAGCACCAGTCAACAATCAAACCATACTCTCATTGACACAACGTTCCTCTATGCTATTTCCCCTAGACTGTAAATTTCTCACCGTATCTCTTGGACTGTAAATACTAGTTACACTGTATAACTATATATGCCTGGATTTTATTAACAAACTGGCACCCCTCATTGTTCTATATTACTTGATGTTAAAGTGTGAATTATATACCCCTATCTATTAGTCGATATTGCTAGTTTTTAAACTGTTGATTCCCTGATGTTCTTGACAAGTTGTCACCCCTGACTGCTCCGATTTGCTATTTTAGAAACTGTTCATAATCCAGTTCATAGTGCTTAATCCAGTTTATAGTTCTATGTAAAGCCTGTTTGCTACTTTTAGTTCCATGTAAACTGATATGATGTTCCCCTACAAATATCGGTCTATAATAATATTCAAGTAAATAAATAAATAAAATGTACCAGTGTGGCCCAGACAACCATGGTACACTTACCTAGTACAGCTGTCAATTCAGTCACCAATTCCCTTGGGGAATGGGGAAAACATACTCTCACAGGAAGGACACACACTCCTTCATGTGCTACACTACATTCTACAGCTAACAGCTTGAAGGTTGAAAGAAACGCTTTAAGTCTCCTTCTCCTCCCTGCTGACATTACAGATTGCCTAATATCCGCTAGGAAACCATCTACACGGAAGATTTATGCTGGAAAATGGCACAGGTACTCATAATGTTGTGCCTCAGTATCAATAGACCCACTCACAAGCTCCCTAAAGCAAATACTACCCTATCTAAAAGTTATACTTCTATGGTCTAGCGATGTCTTCCATTAGTGTGCATCTCTGCTATAGCAGCATATCATCACTTCACGCATGAGAAATTAATTTCAATGCACCCGTTGGTGTCTCATTTCATGAAGGGTGATATGAGAAAGTCACCTTATGAACCCACCTGTCCTTCCTCCCCAAGGTGATCTCAGCCTTTCACTTAAATCAAACAATCACCTTGCCAACTTTCTTCCCGAAACCACATGCAATGGACAGAGAAACATTTTAGAATGCAAAAGAGCCCTGAATTATTGCATACAGAGGACTAATTTCCCAAAATGACATTCTCAACTTTTCATCTCTTTCAACCTAAATGTGCCAGGCTTACCAGTCATTAAAAGAACATTCCTGCTACTCATCTCATCAGGATCAACTTCTGGATGGAGTGAAACCACATCAACTGAGCCATGGCAACCTCTGTAGCTCACTTTCGAGAGGTACCAATTCTGCAAGGCAGCCACTTGGTCATCTCTCCATACCTTCACAGCCCATTATTGCTTCTAGCAACAGATTAGATCAGATGCAGCAATGGGTGAGGCATTATTAAACTATGCTACTTGCATGAAGAGTTGTCCACCAATGGAGAGGGTTTTCACACATGAAGCCTCTTAACCCCTGACACAAACATGTATCAAATCAAGGAATTAAAGATAAAAATGTGCTCAAAGAACCATTAGCTGGGGACTCCCAGACAGCATGACTAATTCCGCCTGCTTATTGATGGCAAAAAAGCTTACCGTAAACAATGTTTTTCCCTAGATAGCAGGATGAATTAGCCATGTGATCCCACCCTCCTCCCTGGACAGCCCTTTAACTCATTCTTATCTCTATACAAGTTTTCTTCTCTGCTGCTCATATATGTTTTCTATCAACTCAGCGAGTCAGGTAATCACACGAGAACAGCCACAGAGCTCTGAATCTGTGGAGAGAGTTTCTACCTCGGGCTGCCAGGGGGATGAACTGGCTGCATGGCTAATTCATCCTGATATCTATGGAAAACACCGTTTATAGCAAACAAACTTGCTTTTGCTGCAGTACAGCACACCACTGTACTTGTATCTCTTTTCACACTCACAGTTCTGAGTTTTAAACTCTGAGTATTAATCCTTTCTAGTGTTTAATTTGTTCCCTTCACTGAATGTGAAGTGTTGCACTCTATTTTCCTTATTAGCACAACTTTGTGCAAAGAGATTCTGTTATTGTTTTATTTATTTTTTTAGATTTAAATTCCACTTTTCACACTTAATCAGCTTCAAAGTGGATTACATTCGGATACTGTAGGTATTTCCCTATCCCTGGAGTACTTACAATCTAAGGCCTGGATTTATCAAAATGAGATAAATATAGCATGCAATGGGAAAAGGGGTGTGTTTTATGGTAATAGGCAGTTTATCGCAAAGTGCATTAATACCTATACGAAGCGCTAAGATAGCACAAAACGCAATAATGTTTTTACACTTTGAGATAAGTGCCATATTTCCTGCATACAATCATTGGGTGGACCGTTTTTAGTAGTTTTAAGCTCCTGGGGGGGGGGAGAGAGAGAGAGAGAGAGAGAGAGAAAACATAACCATAATGCCCTCATACTAGGTAGGTATTTATAACTCTATAGGAGGCCTACCTAGTTACTTGAGGTGAGGTTTAGGTATTTATGAAGGGGTTAGGGGCCACTTGGACATTCAAAGTGAGACGTACAAACAGAACAATGCTCTCTTGTGAAGATTTGATGACCTTCGGAGTGAGGAAACTCACCCAAAAATGAGATTTGTGTAGTTTTCTCTCAACCTAGCTTGATATTACCCAGGTAGAGACTCCATCAAGCTAGGTTGAGAGAACATTGCACACACCTCACCTCAAGTAACTAGGTGGGCCTCCTATAGAGGTATAACTATTAGAAGGACCTTATAGATAGTCTCTCTCTCTCTCTCTCTCCTTTTTGATATCCATTAATGACACCTGCTATATGATAACCACATCCTCTATGAAATAGAGGAACAAACAACTTCAGTGATTGAAGTAGCCTAGTGGTTAGAGCAGTGGGCTACAGAGCAGTGTTCAAGTCCTGCTGTTGCTCCTTGTGACCTTGGGCAAGACACTTTACCCTCCATTGCCTCAGGTACAAACTTAGGGGGTCATTTATCAAAGTGTGATATGGTGTTTTTGCATGTGAAAACCCCCTTACCAAGGGCTGTTGGTTATTCATTCAGCCTTACAGTTGTAAGGAATTGATCATTGAGTGCATGCCAGCTACTGCAAACATTTTACAAGCTAGAGCTATAGATTTTAGTGGACTAAGTAGAAAATGTTTCTTATAATCCTACCAGAGTGATCTCTTTAGACCTGGTGTAGACATTGCAGCTTTCATCAATGTTGGTGAGGCACACCCTGTCCTACAAGGATCTCAACAAGTCGGTGCATCGTCTAGTCTTTACACAAACTCTGATACAACCAGGTGATCCCTGGAGTTACATGCAGCTACATAATCTGATCCCCAGGAAGCAGAGACAACATCTGAATCTGAACCATTATTTTATTATCACATTTAAGTGTCTCCCAACTCCTTCACTGACCACATGAATTCCTATGACAGTGACTAGGTCATCCCATCTGGTCTGTGGAGGGATCCATGGGACCGCTTTGCTGTCTTGCCTTGCATAAGATCAAGGTTCATGGTCATGATGTTGTTGGAGTTCATTGTCCTGTGATTCCTGTCTGATGAATGTCCAGGCTTACATCTGTACTGTCACCACAACCATGCCATCAAGTTGTTTCAGTCTATCAGCTCTGGTCTTAATCTCTCCCAATACTTGCTGTGCACTAATATGACTGCTGCTATCACTGACTTTGCCAACATGCTCACAGTATTCCCATGAATATCACCCTGCCAGAGTAGAGGATACCACCAGCTATCTGTCAAGTGAAAAAACCTGTCTAGAAAGTCCCGCCCACTCCTATTATTTTATCTGATGTCCTTGAATTTGTTGAGTGGTGTTTCAAGATTTAGTCAAAAAGTTCCACATTGCATTCCTCTTCTACTAATACCCCTGATGATTATCCACTGTGCCATAATATTCTGTATGTCTATTGTGATGGAAATTTCATGCTGCCTAAGGATTGGGGAAATAATTCTTCCTGCCTGATGTGGTTTCCTCGGAGCCCTGTTTTCTGCTCTTATGTCAACTGGTCCTCTCTGATTCCTGTTGACATTTACTAAGAAGGTTTATTGCTTTTGCCAAACTCCATTGCTATATCTGAAAAATGTAGCTATTGGCCAAAATTTAAATGCATCCCCTATTATTGTTCCTCAGCCTCTGGACCCGCTGTACCTCTTAAAAAATATCACTTTTCTGTCATATTCAAACTGGCACTGGGAAAGTGAGGTGGAACCCTAGCCAATATGGAACTCATTCATTTCAAATAGGCATGGCAACTAATGCAGCTAAGACAGGTCTTACCCAGACACCTTAAAGAATATAGGGCATTGGAAGTCATTGGCAGCTGACTTGTATGTGAGAATGGATTTATCCGATCTCAGTGCTAACTAGTGAATTTTTCATTACAGGTCTGCTCACTGGACAATGAAGTCTGGCTGGTAGGGCATTCCTTCATTCACTGAGCAGCCAGAAGAGCAAGGGAACACCCCTACATGATACATTTGTGAATAGTAGTGCTGGGGCCATTAAGCACAGTGAAAACTTTTTGAGATGTCACACAAGAAGTCATTATTCCTTATCTCCTACGTTTTTGATTTTTCATAAGCAGATTTTATAATTGCTGACAATTATAGCATTTTAACATGACATTTGTGTTGCAATATTATAGTTGTGTGTATAGACAGTCAGATGTTATAACTAGATAAAGACGGTAAGCTACAAGGAGGTAGAACATTTTGAACTGATATGAGGTTATTTGACATTCCAGCTCAAACAGGGAACAGGTCAGTTTACATTCTATCTACGATTATAGAAGCATATCTGTAACTAGAACAAGGATGTGGTCAATTTAAATTCCATCTAATATTTTAGAAAATATTCTTAGAACAAACACAAAGTTGCTAATCCTGGAAAATTACAAGAAAATAATTACATATGAGACAAGGATTAATCAACTTGGAGAATGAAAGCAAATTACCATTCAGCCATTTAGATTATTTGTTTATAAAGAAAGCTAATCATAGAAATGTTGACAATTATGTAGCCTAGGTTAGGGGTTGGAAATATGCAACTGAAATTCTCTGTAATGCCGTGTTATCAGTAAAATCATTTGAGAGGGAGTTTATGCTAGTGTCTTGTATGCCACTCTCCCTCTCCATAAGGTACATTATTATTTAATGTCTAAATTTATATTATTTTATATCATTTAATAGAAAAATCTTCTCTCTACAGATAGTGGTTTTAAGTATTCTTATTTTCAAAGAACTAAAACAATTGTTGACCTAGAAGGGGTGGGGGGAGGAGGCTGCCTGCTTCTGTTCAGTCTCTGAAATTTAGAACTGTTTAAATCTATTTTTCCATCTCACATTTTATTTATTTATTTATTTATTTTAAGTTTTTCTATACCAGCATTCGCGATGGGTATCGCATCATGTCGGTTTACAATTAACAAGTGAAGAGGTAACAAGAGGTCATAAATAACAATAAATAACAAAAATTAAAAAAGGTAGTAGTAATAGTAACAATATACAAGTGAAAGTTAAGGGTTGCAGTTACAATAAAACAGGGTAGTAATAACTTGGAACAGAGAAAAGAAGCTGGGGTTTTTAACTAGATACATATGATACATATATGCATATCAATGCATTTGAGGTAATAACGAATTGCCCTAATGCTGTGGAGTTAATTTCTATGTTAAGGTAAAGTCAGAGTGATTAGTCAAAGACTGATTAAGGTTCAGTTTAGGTCAGGAAATGCTTTCATAAAAAGCCATGTTTTGAGTCTTTTCCTGAAAGTGGGGAGGCAGGGTTCCTGTCGCAAATCTGGTGGGATGGAGTTCCACAGTGATGGTCCTGCGGTGGAGAAAGCCCTGTCTCTGGCTGTTATGTGTCGCATAGTTTTGGAATGTGGTATTTGTAAGGATTCTTTGTAGGACTCTCTGATTGGTCTATTTGAAGTAAATATTTTGAGAGGAATTTGAAGGTTGAGCTGAGAGTGTTGATGTATGGTTTTGTAAATAATGGTAATGGACTTATAAATAATTCTGTAGTGAATTGGCAGCCAATGTAAGTCTTTGAGAATTGGTGATATGTGATCTCTTCTCCGGGAGTTTGTTAATATTCTTGCAGCCGTGTTTTGAACCATCTGAAGGGGTTTAGTGTGAGAAGAGGGAAGACCTAATAGTAAGGAGTTGCAGTAATCTAGTTTCGCGAATATTATTGATTGAAGAATTGATCTATAGTCTTGAAAGTGAAACAGTGGTCTTATTCTTTTTAAGACTTGGAGTTTATAGAAACAGTCCTTAGTGGTTTGATTTATGAATGATTTAAGGTTTAGCTTATTATCAAAGATAGCTCCTAGGTTTCTTACTTGTGGGGTTTGTAAATTCGGTGGAGGATTTCCGTCTGTATTACTGTTTTCGGTGGAAATTAGGAGGAGTTCGCTTTTTGAAGAGTTTAGTATTAGATTTAGGTTGGAGAGGAGTCCATCAATTTTTTGAAGACAAGATTCCCAGAATTCAAGAGTTTTAGTATAGGATTCTTTGATGGGGATGACTATCTGGACGTCATCTGCATATAGATAGTGTTTAAGGTTTAATTTGTTTAGAAGTTGGCAAAGAGGGAGCAGGTAGATATTAAAGAGCGTTGGTGAGAGGGAGGAGCCCTGCGGAACTCCTGAAGAGGAAGCGTAGTGCTGAGATTCTTTGTTGTGTAGTTTAACTTTGTATTTTCTGTTTCCTAAGTACGATTTGAACCACGATAGAGCTGTTCCTGTTATTCCAATATTTGCTAGTTGAATTAGTAAGATGGAGTGGTTAACCGTATCAAAGGCAGCTGAGAGGTCCAGGAGGATTAGCAAGTATGCTTGACCTTTATCCAGGCCCATGATAAGGTAGTCAGTCAGGGAGATTAGTAGTGATTCTGTACTTAAGGATTTCCTGAAACCATATTGGGTCGGGAACAGAATTTTATGTTCTTCGAGGTAGTCTGATAGTCTGGAGTTAACCAATTTTTCCATTACCTTGGCTATGAACGGGAGATTTGATATAGGACGGAAATTGGTGGGATCATTGGAGTTTAAGTTAGGTTTTTTTAAGAGCGGTTTGATGGATGCAATTTTCAGGTCGTCAGAATAGATTCCTTGTGCTAGTGAACAGTTAATGATGTCTGTCAGAGCGGTAGAGATGGTGTCTGGTATTAGCAGGAGAAGTTTGGATGGGATGTAGTCTGATGGGTGTGATGAGGGTTTCATTTTCTTCAATGCAGCGAGTATCTCTGATATTGAGAATAGTTTGAAGGATTGTAGAGAAGTGTCTTTGTTGTGATGTAAGTATAGGTTTGATGGATCTGAAGTATTGGGTCTCAGCTGTGTTATCAGGTTGGAGATTTTATTGCTAAAGTAGAGGGCCAGTTCCTCAGCTTTTTCTTGTGCTAGGTTTGCTGGGATGTCAGGAGTAATGGTTTGTGTTAAGTTAGATACATAAGCAAATAGGGCTTTGGAATCGAAAATAATGTGGTGGATCTTCTGTGCAAAGAAGTCCCTTTTAGTTTTTAATGTGGCGTTTTTGTATTGGTGTAGAGCGAGTTTGTAAGCGGAGAGGGAGGTTGGTGTTGGTGATTTCCGCCATTTGCTTTCCTTCTGTCTGAGTGTGTGTTTGCGTTTTTGAAGTTCTTCGTTAAACCAAGGTTGTTTTTTGGAAGTGTTCTGTTTGAGTTTTTTTGTTGCCAGTGGACAGAGTTTGTTTGCTGCTGTTTCTGTTATCTTGTTCCAAGAGTGAAGGGCTGCGTTGGCTGAGGTGATGTCTATTAGTGGGAGTTCTGGGACCAGATGATTGTGTAATTCCTCTGATGTGCAGGATTTCCTGTATATAAATTCTGGAGGTGGGACGCATTTTTTGCTTGTTTGTTCCAACGAAAAGGCAGAAGTTATTAAAGTATGGTCTGACCAGGGGACTGGTTGGCATGTAGGTGGCGTTGAGTGTGATATGTTTGAGTTAACAAATATAAGGTCCAGGGTGTGGCCTGCTCTATGGGTAGGTTTGTTTATGATTTGTTTGAAGCCTAATGCCGACATGGCGGTTAGGAAAGCTTCGCAATTGGTAGAGCGAATGGGGTCGTCGACATGTAAGTTAAAATCGCCCAGTATTATGGTTGGACGATCCAGATTTAAGTGAGTTGCTATTAATTCTAGTATGGGTGATGCATTGGATTCCAGCAGGCCTGGGGGGGCGTAGATTAGAAGAATTTGCAGATGGTCAGATTTGAATAGTCCTGTTTCGATTTTTGAGGGTGAACTAATTGGGAATTGGGTAATTTTTAGATTTTTTTTGGCTGCTAGGAGGATACCTCCTCCCCTTTTTTTCTTTCTGGGAATGGAGAAAATATCGTAGCTTTGAATTGGAAGTTGGTTTATTAGTGCTGTATCCGTTTGTTTAAGCCATGTTTCCGTGATAGCGCAGAGGTCAGTCATTAAAGCCAACAGCTATGGTTAATATTCATAACTCTGAAATGTCTGCTTTTATAAAGTAATAAGAAGTATTGTAATTTCCTTAATATGGTCTAAAATGGCTTATCTTATTTATGGAAGTCCTGAAATGTCAAAAGGAAAATTAAAGCCTATTTTGGACTGAACTGTCATTGTCTGTCATTAATTATATTAGAATTCTAGCTCTGGGTTTTTTTTATTATGAGCTGATGTATGTTCTTGTACATTGAATGAATTCAAGAGAATTTGTGATTTATAAATCTCATTAACTAAGAAACTGAAAAAGATATTCACAATGTGAAAGTTGCTTTTTCCTAAACTCACAGGTTTAATTTTATTCATTTTTCCTGGTATAGAAAGGAAATAATGGATCTTGTATTAATAACATAATACAAAATGACATCTTCAATTTTTTTTTAACTCTATCCTCCTCCTATGTAAGAAGCTTATGATTCAGACAAATTGCTGAAGGACAGATCCATTCTATATTTAAAACAATCTACTGAGTTTATTTTATTTTTTTACAAAGATTCTGAAAATGTTTTTTTCTTTAAATGTGTGGTGTATATCTTAGTGCTGCATAGAGCTTGTTTATTTATTTATTTATTTGTTTAGAGTTTTTCTATACCGGCATTCGTGATTAAAAATCACATCATGCCGGTTTACATATAACAGGGGGTGTGAACACAGAAATGGAACATTGACAAGTGCAAAGAGTTCTTAAAGTTACATTACAACAGGGATCGTATAACTGGGTTGAGAAATAGAGTAAGATAACCAAGCAAGTTAGTATAACTATATTTATATTTGAATCCGGAGGTTTATATTTATATATTTATATTTTAGATTTATATTTATTGAGATTTATTATTTATAAATTGAGATTTATATTTATATTTGAGAAAATGTTTTCAATTGACATAAGTTTTACAAGGGCTATAAGTAAAATTTAATTTCTTACCTTGTTTTTATCAGTATATCCTCCAATTCTAATAAACACTGAATTATAAAATACTTTCAGAATTGTGTAGACTATTCAATGTCCTTGCATAGCGAGAAAATGTCCTTGCATAGCGAGAACACAGAGATCTTCTTAGTGTTTGGGTAATTGCCAGGTTCTTGTGGCCTGGTTTAGCCTCTGTTGGAAACAGGATAAGAACATAAGAATATAAGAAATTGCCATGCAGGGTCAGACCAAGGGTCCATCAAGCCCAGCATCCTGTTTCCAACAGAGGCCAAACCAGGCCACAAGAACCTGGCAATTACCCAAACACTAAGAAGATCCCATGTCACTGATGCAATTAATAGCAGTGGCTATTCCCTAAGTAAATTTGATTAATAGCCGTTAATGGATTTCTCCTCCAGGAACTTATCCAAACCTTTTTTGAACCCCGCTACACTAACTGCACTAACCATATCCTCTGGCAACAAATTCCAAAGCTTTATTGTGCATTGAGTGAAAAAGAATTTTATCCTATTAGTCTTAAATGTACTACTTGCTAACTTGCCAAAAGTCCTTGGTGGTCCAGCGGGGGTCCTGGAGTGATCTCTTGCACTTGGGTCATCGGCTGCCAGTATTCAAAATGGCGCCAATAGCCTTTGCCCTTACTATGTCACAGGGGCTACCAGTGTCATTGGTCGGCCCCTGTCACTTGGTAGGAGCACAAGATGGCGCCGGCAGAAAATCCAGACAAGCCATGACTACATGTCCTGCCTGTCCAGGAAACTCCCAGGCCTAGGTTCAGCAGGAGGACTGCTCCTAGACCTGACTTCACCTTCTCCACCATTGACATTGCCCACCTCCATCAAGCTGGATAATCAGGAGTTCCATACTCTGGCTTTAGTGGACTCTGGGGCTGGTGGGAATTTTGTTTTAAAACAATTGACTGAACACCTCCGGATTCCCACCATCCACTCCCCAGTGCCTTTACTTCTCTCTTCCATCCACGGAGAACCACTACTTGGTGAGGTCACTCACACCACAGCTCCTATCCTGCTCAGCACGGGATCTCTGCACATGGAGTCCATTTCATTCCACATTCTGGACAAAGTCATACATCCTGTAGTTCTGGGACTACTGTGGTTACAATGGCACACCTCGCAGTTTGACTGGGCTACTTTACAACATTTCCGCTGGGATTCCTCCTACCATGCCAACTATCTGGAGTCCGTCTTGCCTCTGCCTTGCCTGAGCACTTCGCTTTCTCCTCTTGGCCTTCCTCTGCAATACTTATCATATGCTGATGTGTTCTCCAAGAAGGCTGCGGACAGTTTGCCCTGCATTGTTCCTACGGTTGCACAATCAACTTGTTGCCTAACATGGAGCCTCCTCGGGGTAGGATCTATCCATTGCCGCTCACAGAGACTCAAGTCATGTAGGAGTACTTCCGCAAAAACCTTGCTAAAGGCTTCATATGGCCCTCCAAGTCTCCCGCTGGAGCAGGTTTTTTCTTTGTAGGGAAAAAAGACGGCTCGCTAAGTCCCTGCATCGACTACCAGAGCCTGAATGAGATCACCCTAAAAGACCACTATCCATTGTCTTTGATTTCTGAGCTTTTTGACGGGCTTCAGGGAACGAAAATCTTCTCCAAATTAGACCTCAAAGGAGCCTATAATTTGGTTCATATCCACAAAGGCGATGAATGGAAAACCGCTTTAATATTCGAGACGTCCACTTTGAATACCTTGTGATGCCGTTTGGCCTTTGCAACGCCCCTTTAGGCTTCCAGAATTTGATGAACAAGGTCTTCAGGGATATGTTATACCAATGTGTTGTGGTGTACCTTGATGACATCTTAGTATTCACCTAAGACCTACAAAGCCACCGCCATAATGTCTCTGGCATCCTCCAGCTCTACGTGCAATCAACTCTATGCCACACTCGAAAAGTGTTCATTTGAACAGGAAACCGTCCCTTTCCTTGGCTATGTAGTTTCCAGTCAAGGGTTCAGAATGGACCCCCAGAAGTTGAGAAGTATTTGCGATTGGCCTCAGCCTACGGACCTCAAGTCCTTACAGAGATTCCTTGGCTTTGCCAATTACTACTGGTCTTTTTCTCACCATTACTCCACTCTGATGGCACCACTCATGGCCATGACTCGTAATTGGGTCAATCCTTTCCAGTGGTCGCAGAAAGCCATGACTGCCTTCCAGGACCTCAAGACCACTTTTCTCTGGGAACCGTGCCTCCACCATTCTTATCACAGATGCCCATTCATTGTTGAGGTTGATGCCTCCAAATTGGGAGTAGGAGCATTTCTAAGCCAGTACTCGACTACCCACACCTTACATCCTTGCTCCTTGTTTTCCAGACGCTTCTCTCCGGCGGAACAAAATTATGTGATTGGGGATGAGCTGCTAGCTATCAAGATAGCCTTTGGGGAATGGTGTCCCTGACTCAAGGGAGCCCAAAACCAGATCACATTTTATACGATCACAAAAACCTCGAGTATTTACACCGTGCTCAATGCTTGAACTATTGTCAGGCCTGTTGGGCCCTCTGTTTTACATGATTTAAATTCCTGTGATGCTATCGACCTGCTAACAAAAATTGCCGAGCTGATGCCTCTCCAGATCCTTCGCCCCGGAAGATGTCCCCAACACTCCATTGCACATAATTGACCCCGTTAAGGTCATGCTGTCCGCTACTTTTTCTATGCCATCTGAGAAGACGATGGTTCCTCGACAATTACACTGGAGGGTCCTTCAGTGGGCTCACAACTCCCTGACTGCAGGACCCCCAGGGCAGTCTAGAACACTCTCCACACTTCAGCGGTTTTACTGGTAGCCTACTATGAAGAAGGACACACAGGCGTATGTAGAGTCTTGTCCCACTTGCGCCCATCATAAGCCACCAGTGGGAACTCTTGCAACTGCTGCCTATTCCGAATGAACCATGGACCCATATCTCAATGGATTTCATCGTAGACCTTCCTGCCTTCAGAGGCAACAACACCATTTGGGTCACAAACGACTGTTTTTAAAAAATGTCCCACTTTGTGGCTCTGCCTGGTCACCCTTCGCCACCGCAGCTCTTGAAATTGTTTATTCATCATGTTTTCCGGCTCCATGGCCTTCCCAAACATATCCTCTCGGACCATGGACTCCAATTTAATGCCTGATTTTGGAGATCTCTTGGCAAAAAGTTCAACATCTCTTTAGATTTCATCTTGGCTTATCATCCACAAGCCAATAGACAAACAGAGAGAACAAATAGGACTCTGAAACAATTTCTGCAGGCCTATGTTAATCTATGGCAGAATGATTGGTCCGACCTCCTTCCCAGGGCGGAGTTTGCCCTGAATTCTCATCAATCCGCATCCACCGGCTCATCACCTTTCCAGGTGCTCTATAGACATCAGCCTCTGCCACCACTTCCGCTTCCACTATCTGTGACCTCACCAGTGGCCCAGTCGACCACCCAGGAGTTGCATCAACTTTGGAACCACATGAAGCAGCTGCTACAGCATGCAGCCCAAAGGTCAAAAAGGTTCTTTGATGCACATCATCTTGAAGCTCCCCAGTTTAAACCGGGCAACAAGGTATGGCTCAGCACCCGGTTTATCCGACTCAAGCTGCCTTTGCCTTGCTTTGCTCCCAGGTACATCAGCCCCTTTCCAGTACTCAGCCGTTTGGGCCCAGTCACCTACAAACTCCAGCTGCCCTCCTCTCTCAAAATCCACAACGCTTTCCACATATCACTATTAAAACCCTTTGTATTGTCCAGCTTCTCTAAAAAAACACCGGATCCTCAACTACTGTCATCTGAAGCGGACACGACATACCAAGTCCAAGACATCCTTGATGTGAGGAAATGTGGAAAGAAGTGGGAGTACCTCCTGTCTTGGAAGTGTTTTTGGCCTGAAGAGAACAATTGGGAGCCTGCCGCCAATATCCTTGATAAGGATCTCATCAAGCAGTTCCATGCCACACATCCTCGAAAACCCAAACCCCCAGGGTGGGTGGGCCTTAGGAAGGGAGGTATTGTTATGACCCTGTCACATGGTAAGGGCAAAGGGCCATCGGTGCCATCTTTATGAGTGGCAGCCGACGGCCCGAGAATGGGAGATTGTTCCCGGGACCACCACTAGACCACCAGGTAATTTTAAAATGTTTTGGGGGGCTCGGGAGGGTGGGGGAAGCTAAGGGGTCATTTTTAAAGGGTCGGGTGTTTTTGTTTTTTTTTATCGAGCCATCGGTGCCATTTTTGAGTGGCAGCCAAAATGGCGCCGATGGCCCGAGAGCAGGAGATCGGTCCCCGCGCCCCCACTGGACTACACGGTACTCGTAAAATGTTTTGGGGGGATTCGGGAGGGTGGGGGAAGGTAAGGGTTAATTTTAAAGGGTTGGGCCTCACTAAAATAATTAACGATGTGAATCGGAACAGATTCCGATTCACATCACCACCGATCAGATTTTTTTCTCCCTCTAGCCGAACCCGATCGTTAAGACGATCGGGCACACGATTCACATCCCTACAAATTAATGCCTCCTTTTTCTAAGGGAACAAATCAGAATTCTAAATTATGACTGCATATAATTTTTAATATTTCCTATGACCCAGGGCATAGAACTTAATCCAAGATAAATTTTAGATTTAGATTGTTATGTCACCATAAAAATGATGAAAAGGGGGGATTGATGAGGGTGATCATATGCCCTTAGTCACAGTGAAACATTTTTTGACATGTCACACAAGAAGTCATTATTCCTGTTGTGAATTGAGTGTTAGTGGACCCTTAGGCCAGCCTACAGGAGACTTAGGAAAGGTGAAATGGTGACAGGCCGGGAGGCAGATATCAGGCTGGCAGACTAAGTCGAGCTTCACCCTGGAAGCTGGTACTCCCCTGGGAGGAGCCCGTAGGAGTCCAGCTGCTGGGACTTAGGCGATTCACCCTGGAAGTCGGAGCCCCTCCGGGAGGAGCCCATAGGGGCCCGACCGCTGGGACTTAGGCGATACCCGGGGCTGGATCTTGAGCAGGCCGGAACCAGGCACGGACCAAAGCAGGCAGGAACCAGGCTTGGGCTGAAGCAGACGGGAAACAGGCGTGGACTGAAGCGTGCAGGAACCAGGCTTGGACTGAAGCAGGCAGGAACCAGGCTAAGACTGAAGCTGAACAAGTTAGAGACACAGGTACAAGCAAGCAAGACAAGTACCAACACGGCAGGCAAGCAGGAATGGAGTAGCTAAGCCAATAGCATACTCCGGGGCTCGAGGCAATTGAGCACCACAAGGGACCCTGTTGCAAGGCAATTGGCAGGAGGCCGCGGTGACCTAAAATAGGCCGCGGCATCTGACGTCAGTCTTGGGGTTGAGCAAGCTCTGGCGGGAAATGGTCTTGATAAGCGTGGGTCAGCCATGCTCGCTCGCCTAGGAACTGCTCCACAATGGTGTCTCCCCCGCGGAGACGCCCAGGGATCGACCGTGCTCTGCTGCTGGTTCGGCTGAACCCCTGAGGTAAGGGCCGGGATGCAACCCTCGCGAACTGGACCGCAACAATTCCTAATCTCCTACATTTTAGATTTTTTATAAGCAGCCTTTATAACTGCTCACAGGTATAGCATTGTAAAATGACATTGCAATGTTGCAATTGTATGTATAGATAGTCAGATGCTATAAGCTAGATAAAGATGCCAAGCTACAAGGAGGTAGGACATTTTGAACTGATATATAGGGATGTGAATTGTTTTAGGACGATTAAAATTATCGTCCGATAATTTTAATATCGTCTTAAACCATTATGGAACACAATACAATAGAGATTCTAACGATTTATCGTTATAAATCGTTAGAATCGTGAGCCGGCACACTAAAACCCGCTAAAACCCACCCCCAACCCTTTAAATTAAATCCCCCACCCTCCCGAACCCCCCCCAAATAACTTAAACATTTCCTTGCCAAATCCTACCTCCTTCAATCCCCCCCCCCCAATGACTTAAATTACCTGGGGGTCCGGAACGGCAGCGGTCCGAAACGGGCTCCTGCTACTGAATCTTGTTGTCTTCGGCCGGCGCCATTTTCCAAAATGGTGCCGAAAAATGGTGGCGGCCATAGACCAACAGGATTCGACGGCAGGAGGTCCTTCCGGACCCCCGCTGGACTTTTGGCAAGTCTTGTGGGGGTCAGGAGGCCCCCCCCAAGCTGGCCAAAAGTTCCTGGAGGTCCAGCGGGGGTCAGGGAGCGATTTCCCGCCGCGAATCGTTTTCCGTACGGAAAATGGCGCCGGCAGGAGATCGACTGCAGGAGGTCGTTCAGCGAGGGTTCCGGCGCCTCGCTGAACGACCTCCTGCAGTCGATCTCCTGCCGGCGCCATTTTCCGTACGGAAAACGATTCGCGGCGGGAAATCGCTCCCTGACCCCCGCTGGACCTCCAGGAACTTTTGGCCAGCTTGGGGGGGCCTCCTGACCCCCACAAGACTTGCCAAAAGTCCAGCGGGGGTCCGGAAGGACCTCCTGCCGTCGAATCCTGTTGGTCTATGGCCGCCGCCATTTTTCGGCGCCATTTTGGAAAATGGCGCCGGCCGAAGACAACAAGATTCAGTAGCAGGAGCCCGTTCCGGACCGCTGCCGTTCCGGACCGCCGCTGGACCACCAGGTAATTTAAGTCATTTGGGGGGGGGTTCGGGAGGGTGGGGGATTTAATTTAAAGGGTCGGGGGTGGGTTTTAGCGGGTTTTAACGATTTTAACGATATATCACGATATTTTACCCCCCCAAACGGCAACAATACGATTCCCTCCCCCTCCCAGCCGAAATCGATCGTTATGACGATCGAGGACACGATTCACATCTCTACTGATATATGAGGTTATTTGACATTCCATCTGAAAACAGGGATGAGGTCAGTTTACATTTTATCTAAGATTACAGAAGCATAACTAGAACAAGGATGAGGCCAATTGAAATTTCATCTAAGATTATAGATGCTAATGTTGGCAAATTTCAAGAAAGATTTTCATAAGAGACGAGGATTAATTAACTTGGGAGGGAGTTTATGCTAGTGTCTTGCATGGCACTGTGCTCTCCATAAGGTAGTTAGATAAATACTAAATAATGCTGCAACTAGTGTGCAGCCCTGACGTACACCTGTATCAATATGTTGCCATGAAGAAAAATGATCTGCAACCTTCACCTGTTGAGAACTATTGCTAAGAAAAGAAGTTAACCAAGTTAAAACAGATCCTCCAATTCCAACGTCATACAAAATATTATGATTGATGATATCAAAGGTCAAGGACAGATTTATAAAAATCAACAAATACTGCAATCCAGAATCAAAGCCACACTAGATAGAATCAAAACTGGATAATAATAAGATTTTTGTACTTTTTTTTTTTTCAAAAACCATGTTGTTGAGGATCCAAAATATTGTTAGCATCAGTGGCACTGTTGTTTCAGTAGACCCTTGGGCCAAGAAGAGATTGAAGCTACCTGCAAGGAAGAGTCCTGCAGGTTCTCAATGTCAATAGGCAGACCCAGAAGAGGCAGAGACCTGACAGAAACTTTACCAATCCCTGCCCACATTCCCCTTGGGTTGAACCTTGGGTGTCGAGGCTGGAAGGACTTAGGTGGGGTCTCTCCTGATGGCAGAAGAGAAGGTCCATAGGGAGTTAAGGTCATAGACAGTTGGCAGTCAGGTATATCTGTGGTCTTGGCAGTAGTCAGAGGCAGGCAGCAGACAGACGCCCCCACTCTGTCAACTCCTCTCCAAACTCGGTTTCCCACACTTCATCTACACAGACGATGTGCAGATCCTCATTCCCATCACCGATTCACTTCCGAATGCCTTAAAAATTTGGAACTCAACCCTTACCGACATAAACAAGCTCCTCTCAGACAACTTCCTGGCTCTTACCAGCAAAACTGAGCTCCTCATCATATCACCCCACAACATCTCTTCCCACAACTCATTACCACACACACAATTACCTTCCACCACATCTCAACATGTCCGCAGCCTCGGTGTAATGATCGATAACCACCTCAATCTAAAAAAGTTCATCTCCTCCACCATCAAAAATGGATTCTTCAAACTTCACACCCTAAAAAGAATCAAACCCCTCCTACACCCTTACGACTTTCTCACAGTACTACAAGCCACTATCCTTTCCAAGCTCGACTACTGCAACACTATCCTCCTAGGCCTCCCAAAAAATTCATTACAACCCCTGCAAATGTCGCAAAATGCCGCTACCCGCATACTCACCAACACACACCATCACGATCATATTACACCCGTCCACCAGTTCCTACACCGGCTACCAGTCACCTCCAGGATAATCTATAAATTCCTCAAACTCATACACAAGTCCATACACAACCACAACATGCAATGGTTCTCCGATCAATTCATCTTCCGCAAGCCAAACAGACCAATCAGAACGCAGCACCAAGCAAAACTTCATGCACCTTCACCCAAACTAACTAAACTTATATCCACCAGAGAATGCTCATTTATCATTGCAGGAACAACCCTATAGAACAACATGCCACCTAGTCTACGCCAGGAATCATGCCCCAAGAAATTCAAACATTACCTCAAACTCTGGCTGTTCAAACAAGCATAGTCTTGACTGACTCTCAACTTTCCCCACTCTCTGATTGATTTATTTATTTAATTTATTTAAAATCTTTTCTATACCATCACTAAGTTATATACCATTGCAACGGTTTACATGTAGGCACATAATAATGTAGGTAAAAGTGTACCATAGTACATTCTAACAGGTGCCGTCAGAGGTTCAGTTACAATAAATCATTAAAGATAATCAATTATTTAGTGAAGTAGGTCATGACCGAGTGTACCAGGAGAGGTACTGTTCACCGGTAAAATTCATTATACATAGTTCATAGATACTCTACTGCACATTCCTAAGTGCTGAGCGTCGGTGCTCTTCTGCCTATTCCTGACTATTTTCTATTCTCTCGTCTCTTTATAAAATGCTATCCCATGACTTCTAGCACACTGACTTTGCCCCATACAAGACAACTTCCCTCACAATACTGTTTCCCTATCAATCCCCCTCTTCTCCTTTAACAACTTTACCTGTACTCCTTGATGTTATGCAGTTATGCCCCCATTGCAGGCATTGTTTATTTATTAAGTTTTATTCTGCTCTTCTGTTTTATTCTGCATTCATCCCAATCCAAATATATATGTTTAACTCCTGCTACCATGTATAAAGTATTCATACGTGTTTTATGTAAAGCCTGTTGCTGCATTATGTTCTACTGTAAACCGAGTTGATGTTCTAAACGTGCCTCGGTATATAAAAAACCCTTAAATAAATAAATAAACAAATAAATAAATAAATAAACAAGCTGGATGAAGACTGGAATGCTGAAAGTAACACGCACTACTTGAGAGTATCTGGACCTGTTGCTGAGACTGTGAGGGAAGGACTGAGAGAGTACTTTATAGGACTTAGTGAGTGAGGTCATCAGAAGGTACCATGGGGCTTTTCCTATCATGGGCCCTTTAGGGGGTCATGCGCACACACATCTAAGGTGGAGCATGGCTTGATGGGCCGGTGGTATCCTGCCATGTGAAGCTCTGGTGGCATCTTGCCACTTCTCAGCATGGCTTCCTGCTGTGTGGAGAAGAAGTGGTGGTTGGGGTCATTGGGAGTCAACAGAGACTGCATGGCCATGGAGGTGAGTGTGATGGTTCATGGAAAGATTCTGCGGACCTCCAAATGTAACAGAAATCAGTTAATTACTTCAAAACTGCTATTTCAATGATTTTAGAAATGAAGGGAAGAGGAGAAATTGGTCAGTAATTGGCTAAAATCATTGGATTCAAGCCTGGTTTCATCAACAGAGGGCAAATAACTGCCTTCTTCAGAGCATTTGGGAGATGTTCTTCAGAGAATAATATATTTACCATTTCAGCAATGGATGTAGCAAGATCTTCCTTCAATTCTTTGAATAAAACAGTAGGATAAGGGTTCTCTGCATGCAACTTGATTCAATTTAGATATAATCTGAATGGGATTAGTAACAGTAATTGGAAAAAGAGGGCCGACCATCCCGGTCGGCCCTCCCTGCGCGGTCGGCGTCGGTCCATCGGGACAAAGGGAGTTGGGCCCGGGCTAGACCACCCATGTGGTCTTTGGGAAGCTCGCTGCATCGCATCGATTTAATTAAAAAAACTAAACTAAAATATCAGCGCTGAAAAAAGGAAAACAACAACGCGACTCAGAAGGGAGCCGGTAAGCCTGCCTACCTTCCCCCGACGTCAGATCCGGCATTTTCAGAGCCCTTTAAAGGGCCGAAACGGCTCCAGGCGTCGCGCGCCTAAGGAGCGCGACAAAGGGGCCAGCCCCTTTGTGTGCCCCTTCGTGTGCTCCTTTGGCAAAGTCATCCCAGCTTACCAGATTACAAACTATCTGACAGCGCTCACATCCCAAGCAAATTCAGACAACGACCTGGAGGCAGCACATTGCAGTCAGGCAACCCCCAAACAATGACTACTCAAAACTCAGCTCTCAGACAACGACCACTCTTCACTCTGCATTCAGCTTGCAGACAACGACCACTCTTCACTCTGCATCCAGCTTTCACTCTGCATTCAGCTTTCAGACAACGACCACTCTTCACTCTGCATCCAGCTTTCACTCTGCATTCAGCTTTCAGACAACGACCACTCTTCACTCTGCATCCAGCTTTCAGACAACGACCACTCTTCACTCTGCATTCAGCTTGCAGACAACGACCACTCTTCACTCTGCATCCAGCTTGAAGACAACAACCACTCTTCACTCTGCATCCAGCTTTCACTCTGCATTCAGCTTTTAGACAACGACCACTCTTCACTCTGCATCCAGCTTTCACTCTGCATTCAGCTTTCAGACAATGACCACTCTTCACTCTGCATCCAGCTTTCAGACAATGACCACTCTTCACTCTGCATTCAGCTTGCAGACAACGACCACTCTTCACTCTGCATCCAGCTTGCAGACAACGACCACTCTTCACTCTGCATCCAGCTTTCAGACAACGACCACTCTTCACTCTGCATTCAGCTTTCACTCTGCATTCAGCTTTCAGACAACGACCACTCTTCACTCTGCATCCAGCTTTCAGACAACGACCACTCTTCACTCTGCATTCAGCTTTCAGACAACGACCACTCTTCACTCTGCATTAAGGCAACCTCAAACAACAACCACTCAAAACTCAGCACTCAAGCAACCTCAGACAACAACTTCTGACAGCAACTCAGACATCAATCACAACAGCTTTCAAACAACCTCAGATAACAAACACCCAACACTCAATATTCAAGCAACCCCTTTATTAAGGACATCCATACCGTACTCCACCCTTCTTTAATCTCCCACTATACAGTACTGGAATTATAATTTGTCCAACACAGTTATGATGATTTACTCCCACATTCCAATTCTTAAATACTCAAACTTCACAACCAATATAAGCACAACAAGGAATATCAATTCATATTACAAAACCCTCATTCCTATAATGACATCCCCACTCACTCAAATTATAGGTTTAATGACTTTCTCTATACTGCTACTGAACACGCAATCGCTCCTAAAAAAGATTAATCTATTAGACGACATACTCAATGATGAAGCATCTGACATATGCGCAATCACTGAGAAACATATAGAAACATAGAAACATAGAAATGATGGCAGAAGAAGACCAAATGGCCCATCTAGTCTGCCCAGCAAGCTTCACACATATTTTCTCTCATACTTATCTGTTTCTCTTAGCTCTTGGTTCTATTTCCCTTCCATCCCCACCTTTAATGTAGAGAGCAGTGATGGAGCTGCATCCAAGTGAAATATCTAGCTTGATTAGTTTGGGGTAGTAGCCGCCGCAATAAGCAAGCTGCACCCATGCTTATTTGTTTTACCCAGACTATGTTATTAGCCCTTATTGGTTGTTTTTCTTCTCCCCTGCCGTTGAAGCAGGGAGCTATGCTGGATATGCGTGACGTATAAGTCTTCTCCCATGCCGTTGAAGCAGAGAGCCATGCTGGATGTGCATCGAAAGTGAAGTATCAGGCCCATTTGATTTGGGGTAGTAACCGCCGTAACAAGCCAGCTACTCCCCGCTTTGTGAGTGCGAACCCTCTTTTCTTCTCCCCTGCCATTGAATCAGAGAACTATGCTGTATATGCATTGAAAGTGAAGTATCAGGCTTATTTGATTTGGGGTAGTAACCGCCGTAACAAGCCAGCTACTCCCCTCTTTGTGAGTGTGAATCCTTTTTTCCACATTTCCTCTTGCTGTTGAAGCTTAGAGCGATGTTGGAGTCACGCCTGTGTATGTTTATTTAATAAGGGTATTGACTCCAGGCAGTAGCCATCATTCTGGCGAGTCACCCACTCTTCATTGGCAGCCTCTTGACTTTATGGATCCACAGTGTTTATCCCACGCCCCTTTGAAGTCCTTCACAGTTCTGGTCTTCACCACATCCTCCGGAAGGGCATTCCAGGCATCCACCACCCTCTCCGTGAAGAAATACTTCCTGACATTGGTTCTGAATCTTCCTCCCTGGAGCTTCAAATCGTGACCCCTGGTTCTGCTGATTTTTTTCCTTAGGAAAAGGTTTGTCGTTGTCTTTTGATCATTAACACCTTTCAAGTATCTGAAAGTCTGTATCATATCACCTCTGCTCCTCCTTTCCTCCAGGGTGTACATATTTAGATTCTTCAATCTCTCCTCGTACGTCATCCGATGAAGATCCTCCACCTTCCTGGTCGCCCTTCTCTGTACCGCCTCCATCTTGTCTTTGTCTTTTTGAAGGTACAGTCTCCAGAACTGAACACAGTACTCCAGGTGAGGCCTCACCAAGGACCTGTACAAGGGAATAATCACTTCCCTTTTCTTACTCGATATTCCTCTCTCTATGCAGCCCAGCATTCTTCTGGCTTTAGCTATCGCCTTGTCGCATTGTTTCGCCGACTTCAGATCATTAGACACCATCACCCCAAGGTCCCTCTTCTGCTCCGTGCACATCAGCCTTTCCCCCCCCATTGAATACAGTTCATTTGGATTTCCACTCCCCATATGCATGACTTTGCACTTCTTGGCATTGAATCTCAGCTGCCATATCTTCGACCACTCTTCCAGTTTCCTTAGATCCCGTCTCATTCTCTCCACTCCTTCCGGCGTGTCCACTCTGTTGCAGATCTTAGTGTCATCCGCAAAAAGACAAACCTTACCTTCTATCCCGTCCGCAATGTCGCTCACAAAGATATTGAACAGGACCGGTCCCAACACCGATCCTTGCGGTACACCACTTAAAACCGCTCTCTCTTCAGAGAAGGTTCCATTTACCATCACACATTGTCTTCTGTCCGTCAACCAATTTGCAATCCAGGTCACCACCTCGGCACTCACTCCCAAGCTTCTCGTTTTATTCACCAGTCTCCTGTGCGGAACCGTATCAAAAGCTTTGCTGAAATCCAAGTATATGATATCGAGCGCTCTTCCTCTATCCAATTCCTTGGTTACCTGGAGACCTGGATCAAAAACACTGACGTCGCCATAATAAATCAACTTCCTTCAGATGTATATGATTTGTTCTCCATTCCGAGACCTAAAAAGAAAGGAGGAGGACTTCTCTTCGCAGCTAAGAAGAAGTTCAACCTTTCCTTACAACACACCTCCCCCCCTCATAAATTAGAAATTGGTCTCTTTAAATCAAAAAACCTGCAAATTTGTTTAATTTATGCACCACCTGGCATACTGGAAAAAAATCCGTCAATACTAACGGAATACATTACAAAACACATAGACATCAACTTGCCAGCCATCATTCTGGGTGATCTAAACCTCCATTTTGACCAGTCCCCCCTCACACATGCATGTGATGCCACACTTGCGACACTCAATGCAATCGGATTTAAGCAAATTGTCTCAACCCCAACCCACAAGGCCGGCCACACGCTAGACGTTATCTTTACGAACTCTCTCATACAACCTGATCTCCCACAATGCACACCTATACCTTGGTCAGACCACTACCGAGTAGACATGCACTGCACCATTAACTGCAACCCCCAAACAACACAATCAAAGAAAATAACTATTGAATTCAGAAAAAAATGCCAAATAGACGATATCATCGAAGCTATAACAGAAGATATTAATAAACTAGACCTCTCTGATGCCAATTCAGCTTGTACCTCTTGGCATCAACTCACCAGCAACATTTCTAATCGACTCTGCCCTCTACAAACAAAAGAAATCAGTACTGATAAAAATGATAAAAAACCATGGTACAATTCGGATCTTAGAATTATGAAGCGCGAACTCCGCAAACTAGAAAAGAGATGGCGTAGAAATCAAGACCCAACACATCTACAAAAAATCAAATCACTCCTCCATAAGTATCATAAAACAACAGAAGAAGCAATGAAAAACTACTACACAGCAAAAATTCATCAGTACCAGTTCAACCCGCGTGCATTAGTAAACCAGAAAATGACAATAAAAATAAATGTGAGAAACTAGCTACCTATTTTTATGACAAGGTATCTAATATCATGGCGCGATTTTCTACATATTCTCCACCGGTATCCCTTCCACCTACAAGCACCGTGATCACCTCTCCATCACTCAATAATTTTGAAAACACGACTGCTTCAGAAATTGAAACAATTCTAAAAAAGATAAAACCTGCATTGCACCCCATAGACATCATGCCTTCAAAAACACTCCTCTCCATCCCTACTAGGATTGCTCCACCCATCTCCAACATCATCAACAAATCTATATTGACAGGTGTCTTTCCTATGCAACTAAAGCATGCAATTATAAAACCTACTCTCAAAAAACCAGACCTGGATCCATCTGAACCGGCCAATTATCGTCCTGTCTCGAACCTTCCATTCTTGTCAAAAATCATAGAAAAAGTAATCAACAAACAACTCACTGATTATCTAGATGATAACCGATTACTATTCCAGTCACAATATGGTTTTCGTAAGAACCATAGTACTGAAACCCTACTAGTTTCCCTTTCAGACTCTATTCTAAAGACACTAGACTCTGGCCATTCTTACATTCTTGCCCTTCTTGATATATCTTCTGCATTTGACACGGTCAATCATAATATCCTACTAACCCTCCTCTCTCAAATTGGCATATCTGGCACTGCTTTAAACTGGATCCAATCTTTCCTGAAAGACAGGACATACAGTGTCAAGTTGGGATCCCAAATATCAAAACCAAGAAATCTTCTACAAGGTGTACCAAAAGGCTCATCGCTTTCATCAACTCTGTTCAACATTTACTTATCTCCTCTCTGTCGACTCCTAGCAAAAATGAATCTCTCTCACTTCATATATGCTGATGACGTACAGATTCTCATCCCTATCAATGATTCCCTTGCTAATGCTCTAAAAACCTGGGAATCAGCCCTGGCTGAAATAAGAGAGCTTCTAACTGAAAACTTCCTAGCAATAAACACATCCAAAACTGAACTCATCCTGATCACACCACACAATAACGTCTCATCCAATACATCCCAGCTTTCTACTTCAGTACTCCCCCAACTACAGCAAGTCCGCAGTCTAGGCTTTATAATCGACAACCATTTTTCATTAAAGAAATTCATATCAGCCACAATAAAAAATGGTTTTTTCAAACTTCACACTCTAAAAAGAATTAAACCCCTACTACATCCACAAGATTTTCGGACAGTATTGCAAGCTACTATACTACCAAAAATTGACTACTGTAACGCATTACTCTTAGGTCTCCCTAAAAACTCAATTCAACCTTTACAGATGTTACAGAATGCAGCAGCTCGACTAATCACCAATACCCGCTATCATGAACATATTACACCAGCGCTCATGTACTTACATTGGCTTCCGGTAGCATCTAGAATTAGCTTTAAAGTACTCTCCCTTATTCATAAGTCAGTCTATAACCAAGAGATGCAATGGTTCTCAGAGCAGTTCGTTTTCCGCACCTCTAAGAGACCAATAAGAAGTATCCATCAAGCTAAATTTGCAACTGCACCAACTAAACATTTCAAACACGTGACAACAAGAGACCGCACATTCTCCATAGCTGGAATCAATTTATGGAACAAGATGCCCACTGATCTGCGAATGGAACCCTGCCATAAGAAATTCAAACATGACCTCAAAACATGGCTATTTGAACTAGCATTCACTTTATGATATACAATTAAACTGATATGACACGCTAGTTGCATCACCCAGCTAACTCCCAGCCCCATGTCCCTTCTACCCACATTCTCTCTCCTTTTCCCTCCTCCCCCTTTTGCCAACGTTATCCCGGAACATGATATTTTGAATTGTGCTTTCCTCAATTCAATTTAGAACTTGTATTATCTCACAGCACCGTTATTGTATGATATTCTCGTTTGTTATATTGTTGTTTCATAAATGATTTTATTACTACAATATCATTTTTGTATGTTAAACTTTCTTATAATGGATGGACTACGGTCAATACAGCCTGTTTGCTGTTAATCCTATTATATGTAATTAATACTTATTAATACTGTTATTTGTAAAGCCTTGTTGCTAATTTATTGTTAATTGTAAACCGCGGTGATGTATATCTTTACGTACTGCGGTATATAAAAACCTCTAAATAAATACATAAATAAATGTTCCATTTTCACATTTCAGATATGACAATGAGAAAGAAATGAAAAACTGCTACAGAGATCAATTATTTTATGAAAAAAAAATCAGAAAAAGTCTGAGGGAGATCTGAAAGCATCATCTTGAGCATCTTGATTTACTGAATTGCGATAGCATGCTGGGGGTGGAGTAGGGGCAGAGTCAGGGTGGCGAGGGGAGGAGCTGGGGCAGCGAGGAGACGGATGTGGTGATGTCTTCGCTGGCAGCAATAAGGTAAGTTATGTTATCGTCGCCAGTAGCGCGACCAATAGCACCACCTTTCATGATGGCACTTTTGGGTGCGAAGGCCAGCAGCGAAAACACCGCGGTGGTGTGAAGGCTGCCGGCTTTCACAGGCCCACCTCCCACTTTGCCCCCCCCCACCCCCCATTATCGCTGGATTCACCATTCTGCGATAGAATGGTGAATCCAAGCCTTAGTCAACATCTGAACAATGAAAAATAGTTCCTGGGAGTTATTCAGTGCAGCTTGTATTTTCCTTGTATAAAAGTTATGTATTGTTTAGCATCATTAACCTTATCTCTGTATATAAGACAAGTGATTGCTGGTGGCAGTCAATGTTCTGAATCTCAAATATCTACTGCCATTTCTGTTCAAGTCTGCACACATTTCTTATTGTATATCTCAAATATTGAGAGAACCAGGGCAAAAAATAATCTTTGCTAATGGCAATCAAACTACTAGACTCATAAACTCTATTCAAACCGATAGATTTATTAAGGAAATCAAGCAAGGGGATGATCTAATAACAAAGCTGGCAGACATTTCTGAAATCTTTGCTTCCTATTTTCAGAAACCTTACTCCCAAGAGATGTTTTCCATTGCAAATAGAACAAATGTGTTTCTCGACAAAGTATATGTATCTTTGAATATGGAGGAGGCTTCCTCCCTTGAAGAGGTTTCTTATATTGAAGTTCAACAGGCTGTTAAAACTTTTCATTCAGGGAAGTCTCCAGGAGAGGGTTGATTCCTTTTAAATTATTATAAAACTTTTGCACTGTGCTTTATTCCCAGCTTAGTTACTATTTTTAATAATATACAAAAAGGTGGATCTATTAATTCCTCAAACATGTCTGCCTCTATAACAGTGATTCCTAAAGAGGGAAAGAATTCAACCACATGAACTTCTTATAGGCCTAATTTGCTTTGAATTATGATGTAAACATATTTGTCAAAATCCTAGCTAATTGTATGAGGAGGCTTATACTCAAAGTGGTGAACACAGATAAAATGGGGTTTGTAACTGGATGCCTGGGAGCTGATAACACACGAAGAGCCATACATTTATTTTACAAAGTTGGCTTGCAAAATTGCAACTCTCTTCTGCTCTCCCTGCATGCCAAAAAGGAATGTTATCATATTGAATGGTCCTTTTTGTCACCTTAAGGAGGATGAACTTGAGTCCCAATTTTCTCAAATGGGTGTGCAGCCTATATTCAGGATCCAGAACACATGTCAGTATCAATGAGGCTCTCTCTCAGCAATTAAATAGCATCAGTTAAAATGAATATACTGCCATGGGTTTTAATCCTTTTTGAGATGTTTCCAATTAGACTTCCAGTGAACCGTAACTCAAGCATATCTTCATTTATTTGGGGGGGGGGGGGGGGACGACAACAAGATAGGGTGGGGAAAAGAGTTCTAAAGGGCCATAATGATAAGGGACTTCCTGATTTTGGGATCTATCGATATTTATTAATTTGAAAACTGTTATCTGGTGTTGATGAAATCCATATTTTAATAGCACTAATTTCTCATGGTTATATGGCCATGGTATATATTATTATAGGTCAGTTATTTAAGGATGGTAAGTTTCTCTCTATCCAATTAAAAGAGAATCTGGGAGGTGCAAGTGTACCATTATTTTCTACTTGCAACTACAGGAATTTTTTCTGTCCTACAAGTGAGTGTCTTTTTTAACAGCTGATTTAAGCCCTTTGAAAACTTGCTTTTGGGGAAACAATGTAACAAAGGATTGATACTTAGAATTTATCAGATAGTTTTAGAAGAAGAGGTGGACCAAACTGATAAATACAAAGATCTGTGGTCCAAGAACTTTGGAAAAATTATAGAGGATAATGACTGGGATCTTGTAATAGGGCAACTTTGCCAGGGAAGAATGGTATCAAAATTCTGAGGAGTGGTGCAGCATGAGTGCCATACAATGGATGGCAAGGGCAAGAGCAAGAGGGGATTTGGACAGAAGCTTGAAGACAGCCAGAATGGGTGTTGCTTGTCTTAATAGGAGGAATGTGGTTGATTCTACCAGCATATGCTACTGTCAAAATGTAAAGATGAGGCATGTGCATGTTTTGCATATACAACTGGAACAGTGCAACTGTGAATGGATCAATAAAATTAGTTGTGATTCCATCTGTTACTTTTATAACTGTGGTTGCTGTAGAGCTAATATAGCATATTCAGATGAGCACTGACTCCCAAAACATAGTGCATGGAATCACAAACAGTATAAAGGCATCAAAGTCCCCAAGGGATACAGTGTGAGGAATAGGAAACAGCATAGGGGTTCATCTATCCCCACAGGAAATTGCAAACAGTGCAAGGGTGTCAAAATCACCAAGGCACACAGTAGGGTAGATTTTCAAAGGGGTACGCGTGTAAGATATGCGCGTACCCCCCGAAAACCTACCCCAAACCCCCCCTGCGCGAGCCGAGCCTATTTTGCATAGGCTCAGCGGCGCGTTGCAAGCCCCGGGACGCGCGTAAGTCCCAGGACTTGCCTGGAGGGGCATGTCGGGGGCGTGCCGGGAGTGATGCAGCGTTTCGGGGGCGTGTCGGGAGTGACACAGTGTTTCGGGGGCGTGTCCAGGGGCGTGGTTCCGACCCAGGGGCGAGGCCGGAACCACGCTTGTCTTTTAAAATGTACCCCAGTGTGAAGAATCACATATAGAACAAAGATGTCTAAATCACCAAAGTGTAAAGTGCAGGGAATTTCAAACAGCAGAAAGACCTTGACAGGGCTTGACAGCAAGACAGAAAACAATAACATAGGTGAGGAGGGAGAGATACAGCACTATAAGTGTTTGCGTTTAAAGGGACAGTGTACCATATGTTTCACAGCTGGGGAAAGAAACGTAGAAACATAGAAAATGATGGCAGAAAAGGACAAAACCGTCCATCTAGTCAGCTTATGGTAACATCTGCTGTGCCATACAGGTCACCCCCTTACTTAGTTTTCCAAATCGTCAAAGTCAGGTCCCTTGTTGATTGCTGTCTGAGTTCAAGTCCTATTACCTCTTCCCTTTGAAGCAGAGAGCAATGTTGCTTCCAAAGTATCAGGCTTATTGGTTAAGGGTAGTAACAGCTGCATCAGCAAGTTACCTCAATGCTTATTTGTTTTCTCCTATGCTTATTTGTTTTTCCAGATACTAAGACAGTACAATCCAATGTCCTTTTGGTTGCTATATGAATCTAATTCCCCTTTACCTCTTTTCCCCTGCCATTAAAGCAGAGAGAGCAATAATAGAATTGCATCCACAGAATGAAGGCTTATTGGTTAAAGGTAGTACCGCCACACCAGCAAGTTACCCCCATGCACTCTTTTCTTCATTGAGGATAACAACAAAGAATAGCTGCCCAAGGGTCTTTTTCCAAATCTTTAATTGGTGAAGACATATGTGATTAATTAAAAATGCCCGACTCGCGCCGAGTTTCGCCACATTCCAGTGGCTGCCTCAGGAGCTTAAATGAGAGCACACTGAATAACTATTAGTTAATTCCAACAACATCCGCATTATAGACATATCTTGAATAAATAATGTAGCGCTTAAGCTTCTCCCGGTTCCATTCTCAAATGTCACATGGTAGGAGCACTGGATGGCCGGCTATGACCCGCGTCATTTTTAAAGATGGCGCTGGCCATCCAGTGCTCCTACCATGTGACAGGGGCCGGCCAATGGCACGGATACCCTGTCACATGGTAAGGGCAAAGGGCCATCGGCGCCATTTTTATTAGCGCAGTCGATGGCCCGAGAGCGGGGAGATTGCTCCCCGCGCCCCCACTGGACCACCAGGTAATTTTAAAATGGCTTTGGAGGGGGTTCGGGAGGGTGGGGGAAGCAAAGGGGTCATTTTTAAAGGGTCGGGTGGGTTTTTTGTTTATCAGATCGGGCACAGCCGATAAACAAAAAACCAATCGGGCCAGACGATAAAAATTATAAGATTTGAATCGGAACTGGAACCGAACCGATTCCAGTTCCGATTCACATCTCTACCAAGGACCCTTTCATGCTCAGTGCACAACAGTCCTTCACCCCCCAAGACATACATCTCTTTTGGATTACCACACCCCAGATGCTTGACTCTGCACTTCTTGGCATTCAATCCTAGCTGCCATATCTTCGACCACTGTTCAAGCTTCCTTAAATCATGTCTCATTATCTCTATTCTGGCATGTCTACTCTTTTACAGATCTTAGTATCATCCAAAAAAACCCACAAACATTACCCTCTACCCTTCCGGAATGCTGCTCACAAAGAAATTGAAGAGAACCAGTCCTAACACAGATCCTTGCCGCGCTCCACTTAACACCACTCTCTCTTCAGAGTAGGTTCCGTTTACCATCATACGCTGTCTTCTATTCATCAACCAGTTTGTAATTCAGGCCACCACCTTGGTGCTCACTCCCAAGTTTCTCATTTTATTCACAAACCTCCTATGCGGGACCATATCAAGAGAGTTGGGGTCACTTCATGCTTATTGGTGCCTGGAGCTGGACTTCTATATAGGGCTATTTTGTTTTCAGGATGTCTCTAAGGGACCTCTACCACTACAAAAGAGAAGAATCTGAATTTGAAGATATATGTTGGCTAAACAGAGGAACTTGGTAAGGTCTGCATCAGATCGGCCTACTGGCTGGTACCCAATGTGTTAGTTACCTGGAAACATTTGATTTCCAGGTGCCGTGAGACTGAAATTATGATTGAATATGCATTACAGATTGAGAGAGAGAGAGTATATGTGTGTGGGAGTAAGTGAGTGAGATTGTGTGTGAGAGTGCTTTTGAGTGTGTGACTGAGAGCGTGGTGAGAGAGGAGAAAGCTTGTGCACAACAACACCACTTCCCACCTCTATCTATGCCACCCTCTGCTAATCCATGATATTCTCAGGGTACTTGGAAATCTGAAGTAAACCAGGTGTGGAAAGAGGGGGGATTTTTTTATGCTTAATAGTTTTAATTATTGTGTGTTATTTGTGTCTTCTATTTTGAAATATTTTATTAGTATTCAGAACATTTAAAAACTCATATAACATTTTTTTAAATTATTGGATGCTCTATTTATCAGCAGTTTTTAATTATTTTTATTAGTATGGTACTATTATTTTTTTAACTCTTTATTTATATTTTCAAAATAGCATTCAAGCATGATTTGTAAGACAAAGTAAGCCATATATATAGTTAAGAAACAATTACATAATGAAATAAAAGACAAAGGAAATATTATGATTTAACAATACAGTCTATGGCAGTCCCAAAATAAGAAAAAAGAGTGCCTGAAACAAAGGAGATATGAAAACGGAAATTATTTCAACACGAAAACTCTTCCAAGAAGATCTCCTCCATCATAGACTAAGGGCAGTTACCAAACCCAACCTGCACAGGTCCCCATTCAAGAAACAGCACTTTATTCTTTAACACTAAGATCTTAAAGGTGATTTTAAAAGCCCTATGCGTGGCAAATCTGGGAGATACGTGCATAACTGGGATATGCATGAGCCGGGTAAAGTTTAAGGGGCCCACAGCCATGTGCGTATCTCCCAGTATGCACATTGGAAAGGATTTTGCAAAAAGGGATGGGCCAGGGGCATGATATGGGCAGAACATGGGTGGGTCATTGGTGGACCTGGACAGTGCCATTAAGTCCGAGTTACACACAAGACCATGCCAGGATCCTACGACCGTGTAAGTTGCTGCTGCTAAGAACTGTGGGTAAGTAGTAAACTAAAAAATTTAGGGTAGTCAGCAGGGTTTTAGGGGTTGAGTCTAGTAGGGTAAAAGGGAGGCAAGAAGGTAGGGAATTTAGGAAGTCCACTCCTTTACAGGGGCAAACTGGGAGGGAACAGGGTAGTAGGCCCTAATGCATCACCCCTCGCATCTGCTAAAATTCCCCCACTTACACGCACGAGATGGCATTCACACACACATATGCGCATGGATATAAGATCGTATGAGCATGTGCATGCGGAAAGCCAATTTTATAACATGCGCGCACATAAGCGTGCAGGTTATAAAATCAGTGCGTCCATGTGTATGCACTGACAAACGTGCACACGACTCTAAAAGTCTACCTTTACGAATATAAAAAGAACTGAAGCTAAGATGATTCAAAAAATACATAACCTTCTGAATCAAGGAGAATTAGACATTTGCAGGGAAAATTAAATTAAACCTGTCACTTCATTATGCATAGCCAAAAATGTCTTCCTTCTTGCTTGAGTCATTCTAGAGAAATCAGGAAATTCCCAAACTTTAAATCCCATGAAAGGCAATTGTGCAACATGAAAAATAATTTAAGAACTGAACCAAACTGAGCAATTGAAGCAAAGGAAACCAGTAGAGTGGCCCTATGTTTTTTATCCCCCACTGTTGTTTACAAAAAAGCAGAAAGGTCCAAGTCCGCAAGGCCCAATGCACTCACCCAACTTGGATCACCAATAACAGAAATAGTTATTGATGGAAGATAATATGCTTTCACAATAGAAGGAGAAATTTCATTTGAAATTCCAAAAACATCTTGCAAAAATAATTTGAAAAGTTTGGGCAGGGGGAAATCAGGAGGATAATGGGAAAATTAACCACTGTAGATTCATTGCCTTTACAGAATTTTCCAAGTTTTCTATCCTCCAATAGTCATCATCTTATCTTCTCAGTAGCCACCTTGAGATCCTGGAAATCTTTTGTGTGAATAGAAGCAGGTAACCTCTTGTAACTAAATATGAGATAATATATCACTAGTAGAAACAGTTAAAGATGCTGAAGACTGTTCCATAGAAGAAGAGAAGTAACCAAGTGCTGTCAAAGGTAATGGGGGATGGTTTAACACTGGGAATTACTGGGTGAAAGCAGCATCGGTGAGCTCTGAAATGCAGGGCATGAATGCTAGAACCTGAAGGGAAGCTCTCTCCAAACAGTGGAATGATGGTAACACACACAGAAGAGAGTGAAGTATTTTCATGTGTTGGTGGGCTGTGCTTGGTTCATGTGTTGGTGGGCTGACTGAGTTTGGTTCTTTCGCCATTAAAGTTGGCTTGAGAATAGGCATGGTAGTTTTGATTAGCACAGCTGAGAGGTAAAGGACACTGAGAAAAGTTTGTACATGCTGGTGATGTGCAAATTGAAGAACGGTTATTACTCCATGGACGTTCCTGAATACTTTTTAAAATCAGAAGTTAAAAAGTGACACACATGTTATTAGTATAAAGATAAAGAAATGTGGAAATACTGGATATGAATATTCGGGAACATCAAGAGAGTGGATTTTTGCTCCCCTGAGGAAGCTTTGCAGTGAAACATGTTGGGAGATAAAGGGAGATACTTTTAAAGTTTCTTCTTTTTAAATGTGTATGAATGGTGTATGAATGAGTTTTTATGTATCGTATGAAACAATTATTGTTCCTGAATTATGTATGTGTGTACTTAATAAGAAATGTTTTTCAATCAATTGATGCTTTTTGTATTTGAATAAAGTTTTTAAATATTTAAAGAAGAACTTTGTTGTAATAGTTCTATATGTCACCATATTATATTGATTGCTATTAATGTGATATATTTATAAATTGCCAAATTGTAGTTACCAAATTATATGTAGGCAAGACAACCCATCCGGTCCATACATGGATCATTAAACACTGATCAAGTATTAGAACTGGTCATGAAACTGCACCCCTCATATCTCATTGGCTTACTTATGCACACTCTGAATCTGATCCTAAGTTCTTTGTGATCGACATGTTGCCTCCCCCAACTTGGGACGGCAATTTTTCAGAGATGCTGATACGCAGAGAGCAGAAATGGATCCACAGATTGGACTGTCTGGCCCCTAAAGGCTTGAACAATGAAATAGAATGGCAATATTTCATTTAATGTTTAACCTTTTGTTGGCCATCTCTCAATTGTATACCTGCTTTGATTGTACACCTGTCGCTCTGCTATTACTGTCTTCATGATTAGCTAGTGCCATCATGAGCTGGTGCTTTCTTATTGGTTTGATTTTTCGTGCCAATACTACAGTCCCTTTAAATGTTTGTATCCATCTCTTCCGTCCGCTCTCCTTGCCATGTCAAATGTTAGAATGATCCGTCACATATAAGGTATGCTTATCTGCGAAATGTGTTGTGTTACGGTATACCATTTCTATTTTGGTCCTTGTTTCCACAATAGTTGAAGCTATTATTTTTGTATTTATTTTCTAGTCGTTGAAATTGTCATTGTTTATGGTCCCTCCCGATACAACCTGTTGGCGAAACACGGGATCTGTGTCAGGGGCCCCTATCAAGAACTACATATTTTTGACAGATGAGCAATGGAATTGCCGCATTGAAAAATTAAAATAAATACTTGATTCTTTCTCTTTACAAATTGAATTGGACCTTATTAATTCTTCTGCATCTCCTTGGATGTGTGGATATTTAGTTGTTGGAGTGCAGCTATTCCTGCTCCATTTTTTGTGTTTTGCATCATTCCAGGACTTTAATATGAAATGTTCATGTTTCATTACTTTATTCAATTGCAATTAAAAGCTATGAGAGAATTACTGCTGTATATTCTGGGCTCCACAATAGTGATGTTCTTATCAGTTCTAATGAAACTTGTGAGAAGAAATCATCAGAAGAGGGAAAGAACTGAAAGGTAATTAGACTGTGACAAAGTGGCAACAAAAGTGACATAAATAGCCTCCGTCTCTGCAAAGGGGCCCCTGGCATTGCTTCTCAGGGTGCACCCACTTCCTCAGCTCCAGTGGCAGCTTCCACCCCAAAGGCTTTAGAGAGGGGAGGATCACGAAAGACATCTGCGATCTGGAGCCACTTTAAAGTGACGGAAGACCCGCGTTTTGCTCGGTGTAATTACTGTGCCAGGTATATTAGCAGAGGCAAGCAAATGGGACATCTATCTAATTTTGGCAATGCACATCATATGAAGAGGCAACACCCAAAAAGATTACTGCCATCTGGGGATGGTGGCAGTACCAGTCGGGGGACCCCTTCCAAGCAGTGTGCAGTGGTTCAAAAGCAGCAGAGTCAGCCCATGCCCTCATCCCCTTCCAGCAGTCAGGTGGCAGGCCACCAACCCCCTGACATGTGGCAGAAGCAACAACCCACCATGGAGGAAATGGGGTGGAGTGTGGTAACGCTATCCCGGGGTAGGAGGCAGGCAGCCTCAAAAGTTGTAACCAGGACCATTGGGAAATGATTGCCCTTGATGACCAGCCCTTGCAGATAGTGGAGAATGTGGGTTTCAAGCGTTTTCTGAAGGTCGTACTTCCAAATTACAAAGTCCCCTCCAGAACCACATTTAGTAGAAAGGTCATCCCCAGCCTGTACAAGCAGTGTCGCAGTAGCATGCAAGCACTGCTAGCTAAGGCAGAGGGGAGAGTGCATTTTACCTGTGATATCTGGACCTCCATGAATGCTGCACACTCTTACCTCTCCCTGACAGCACGCTGGTGGGACCTGGCTGAGGCAGGGGCAGCCAGGAGCTCTATTACTCAACAAGTATCAGGGTGGAGGTGGGCTTTACTGCACACCCACCTGAAGGACCAGGCCCATACCGCAGCCAATATTCTAGCATGCATCAGACAGATGCTGGAGGGCTGGCAACTACACCAGCGAGACAGGAAAATCAGGCAGGGTTCTTTGTCACTGACAATAGTGCAAACATGGTTAAGGCAATAACCGACGGGCACTTTAAGAACATCCAATGTTTTGCACACACTCTGCACCTGGTAGATAAGTCAGCTCTGGGGTTGGAGTCCAATGACAAAGAGAATCAATACCTGCATAGGTTAATACAGAAGTGCAGGAACATAGCAGCGCACTTCCACAGAAGTGTCAAGGCGGGGCAGGTTCTCTGACAAAAGCAGACTGATTTGGAGATGCCTCACAAGCGTCTCATTTAAGACATTGCCAGCCAATGGAATTCCACATTTATGATGCTGGAGAGGTTACTGGAGCTGCAGACACCCCTTCATGAACTTTCTGGTACAATGAGCATAAGTGTGCAGAATCCCCTAGGGCATCATGATTGGTTAGTCATGAGTCAGCTGGTAAAACTCCTGCAGCCCTTCAAGGATGTCACGGAAGAGCTGAGTTCCAGAAGTGCCACCTTGGCTGACATCATCCCTATAGTTAATTTCCTGGATAAACATTTGGAGGCCTTTAAACAGGAAGAGGGAATGACAGTTGAGCTGCTGCAGTGTCTGGATGTTTTGCAGCAGCAGGAGAAAGACAGATTAAGGCCTTTAACAGACGACCGCACATACATGCTTGCCTCAGTCTGTGATCCCCGTGTGAAAGGGAAACTCGCCCTACAGTCCAATTGTCTGTCATTTGTGAAGGAGCTGCTGTTAGCAAAAGTCCATGAACAGGAGTGCCATAGGCAGAGACAGAATAGGCTTGAAGCAGAGGTGGAAACAGCGGGCACTTCAGAGATTTGAGCTGCTAGCCCAAGCAGGAGCAGCACTGTGTCAGCGACAGATACTACCTCGTCCTCCACTTCAGAATGCCCAAGGCATGTTGCCCATAAAGATGCCTCTGTTGTGCAACGGGTGAGAGACAAACCAGCTGATATGAGTGACTCTCAGCCCGCTCAAGCAAAGGAGACACCAGCACAGCTGTCAGTGACATGGTATCTCAGAGCCAATAGAGAACATGCAGACAGAACCGCTGGTATATTGGGCACACAAGTCCACTATCTGGCCACACCTAGCAAAAGTAGCTCAGCGATATCTTTCATGTCCACCAACCAGTGTGCCCAGTGAACATGTCTTTTCAATGACAGGGGATATCATGAGCCCTCACCACTCAAAGCTGGCCCCAGAGTTGATGGAAATGCTAGCGTTTTTGAAAGTAAACCTGCCTTTGCTTGGGTTTCCAAATTTTCCCTGTGAATGGCAAGATGAATAAAAGCAATTGAAAGCCTTCCAGCAGCTCCAACTGCCTCCTATGTCTCAGATAGATAATATAAGCACTGCAGCACATGTACGTGACCTGTAACGCTGTGCCTGACTGTCCACTGTCCAGGCCGTAGTCCCTACGAGGGGCTGACATCAAACGCTGTGCCTGTCCGTCCACTGCCCAGGCCTTATGACCCTAGGAGGTACTGACCTATGTCCTTGACTGCTTTGCCTGTCCATTCAAGCCTTATGTCCCTACGTGGGCTTCACCTTTGTCCTCGACTGCTGTGCATGTCTGTCCAGGCTTTGTGTTCCTACAACAGTTTGACTTTGATTGTAAGCCATCTGGGGATAGGGAACTACCTACAGTACCTGAATGTAATCGACTATGAAGTGCTGGAAACGTTTGAAAATAGCAAGATAAATAACTAAAAAAACACAACCTGCTGAGCCTGTCCATCAAGGCCTTGTGTTCCTACAAGGGTTTGACCTCCATTGCTTTGCCTGTCTGTCCAGGCCTTGTGTTCCTTCAAGGGTGTGACCTCCATTGCTGTGCCAGTCCAATCAGGCCTTATGCCCCTACATGGGCTTGACCTCTGTTCTCGACTGCTATGCCTGTCCATCAAGGCATTATATTCCTACCTCCACTGCTTTGCCTGTCTGTCCAGGCCTTATGTCCCTACATGGGATTGACTCTGTCCACGATTGCTGTGCCTGTCCATCCAGCATAATTTTTTCCTACAAGGGTGTGACCTCAATTACTGTGCCTGTCCATCCAGGGCTTGTGTTCCTACAAGGGTTTGACGTCCATTGCTTTGCCTGTCTGTCCAGGCCTTGTGTTCCTACAAGGGTGTGACCTCCATTGCTGTGCCTGTCCATTGAGGCCTTATGTCCCCACGTAGGCTTGACCTCTGCTCTCGACTGCTTTGCCTGTCAGTCCAGGCTTTATGTTCCTAAAAGTGTTTGACCTCGACTGCTGTGACTGTCCATCCAGGCCTGTTGTTCCTATAAATGATTGACCTTGACTGCTTTGTCTGTCAGTCCAGGCCTTATGTTCCTACAAGTGTTTGACCTCGATTGCTGTGCCTTTCAGTCCAGGCCTTATGCTCCTACAAGGGTTTCACCTCGACTGCTTTGCCTGTTCGTCCACGACTTATGACCTTATGTGGGATTTACTCTGTCCTCAACGGCTTTGCCTGTCTGTTCAGGCCTGATGTTCCTACAAGTGTTTGACCTCTACTACTTTGCCTGTCAGTCCAGGCCTTATGTTCCTATAAAGGATTCACCTCGACAGCTTTGCCTGTTCGTCCATGCCTTATGTCCATATGTGGGATTGACTCTGTCGTCGCACGGCTTTGCCTGTCAGTATAGGCCGCATGTTCATACAAGTGTTTGACCTCGACTGCTTTGCCTGTCAGTCCAGGCCTTATGTTCCTACTAGTGTTTGACTTTGATTGCTGTGCTGTCAGTCGAAGCCTGATGTTCCTACAAGTGTTTGACCTCAACAGCTTTGCCTGTCAGTCCAGGCCTTATGTTCCTACAACGACTTGACATAGATTGTAAGCCCTCTGGGGATAGGTAAATACCTACAGTACTTGAGTGTAATCGACTATGAAGTGCTAGATACGTTTGAAAATAGCAAGATAAATACATTTAAAAAAAAATTGCTATGCCTGTCCATCCAGGCCTTATGTTCCTAAGTGGGATTGACTCTGTCCTCGACTGCTGTGCCTGTCTGTACAGGAATTATGTTCCTAAAAGTGTTTGACCATGATTGTTGTGCCTGTCAGTCCAGGCCTGGTGTTCCTACAAGTGTTTGACCTCGATTGCTGTGCCTGTCAGTCCAGGCCTTATGTTTCTACAAGAGTTTCACCTTGACTGCTTTACCTGTTCGTCCAGGCCTTATGTCCCTACGTGGGATTGACTCTGTCCTCGACTGCTTTGCCTGTCAGTCCAGGCCTGCTATTCCTACAAGTGTTTGACCTCGATTGCTTTGTCTGGCAGTCCAAGCCTGATGTTCCTACAAGTGTTTGACCTCCCTCCTTTCCCTGTTAGTCCAGACCTGATGTTCCTACAAGTGTTTGACCTTGATTGCTTTGCATATCAGTCCAGGACTGATGTTCCTACAAGTCTTTGGCCTCAACTGCTTTGCCTGTCAGTCCAGGCCTTATGTTCCTACAAGTGTTTGACCTCAATTGCAATGCCTGTCAGTCCAGGCCTGATGTTCCTAGAAGGGATTCACCTCGACTGCTTTGCCTGTTCATCCAGGCCTTATGTCCCTACATGGGACTGACTCTGTCCTCGACTGCTGTGCCTGTTTGACCAGGCCTTATATCCCTAGGTGGGATTGACCTCTGTCCTCGACTGCTGTGCCTGTCCGTCCAGGCCTGATGCTCCTAAAAGTGTTTGACCTCGACTGCTTTGCCTCTCAGTCCAGGCCTTATGTTCCTACAAGGATTTCAACTCAACTGCTTTGCCTGTTCGTTCAGGCCTGATGTCCCTACGTGGGTTTGACTCTGTCCTTGACTGCTTTGCCTGTGAGTCAAGGCCTGATGTTCCAACAAGTGTTTGACCTTGACTGCTTTGCCTGTCAGTCCAGACCTGATGTTCCTACAATTGTTTGACTTCGATTGCTCTGCAGTCAGTCCAGGCCTGATTTTCCTACAAGGGTTTCATCTCGACTGCTTTGCCTATTCGTTCAGGCCTGATGTCCCTACGTGAGATTGACTCTATCCTCGACTGCTTTGCCTGTCAGTCCAGGCCTGATGTTCCTACAAGTCTTTGACCTTAACTGCTTTGCCTGTAAGTCCATGCCTTATCTTCCTACAAGTGTTTGACCTCAATTGCTGTGCCTGTCAGTCCAGGACTGATGTTCCTACAATTGTTTGCTCTCGACTGCTTTGCCTGTCAGTCCAGGCCTTATGTTCCTACAAGGGTATGACTTAAATTGTAAGCCCTCTGGGGATAGGGAAGTACCTACAGTACCTGAGTGTAATCGACTCTGAACTGCTGGAAACTTTTGAAAATAGCAAGATAACTAAATTAAAAAAAAAATAATCGTTATGCCTGTCCATCCAGGCCTTATGTTCCTATGTGGCACTGATTCTGTCCTCGGCTGCTGTGCCTGTTTCCCAGGCCTTATGTCACTAAGTGGGATTGACCTCTTTCCTCGACTGCTGGGCCTATCCGTCCAGGCCTGATGTTCCTACAAGTGTTTGACCTCGACTGCTGTGCCTGTCAGTCCAGGCATGATGTTCCTACAAGGGTTTCACCTCGACTGCTTTGCCTGTTCATCCAGCCTTATGTTCCTACGTGGGATTGACTTTGCCCTCGACTGCTTTGCCTGTCAGTCCAGGCCTTATGCGTACAAGTGTTTGACCTCGACTGGTTTGTCTGTCGTTCAGGCCTTATATTCCTACAAGTGTTTGACCTCCACTGCTTTGCCTGTCAGTCCAGGCTTTCTGTTCCTACAAGGGTTTCACCTCGACTGCATTGCCTGTTCGTCTAGTCATGTCTCTACGTGGGATTGACTCTGTCCTCGATGGCTTTGCCTGTCAGTCCAGGCCTCATGTTCCTACAAGTTTTTGATCTCGATTGCTGTGCCTGTCAGTCCAGGCCTGATGTTCCTACAAGTGTTTGACCTCGACTGCTGTGCCTGTCAGTCCAGGCATGATGTTCCTACAAGGGTTTCACCTCGACTGCTTTGCCTGTTCATCCAGGCCATATGTCTCTACGTGGGATTGACTCTGTCCTCGATGGCTTTGCCTGTCAGTCCTGGCCTGATATTCCTACAAGTGATTGACCTCAATGGCTTTGCCTGTCAGTCAAAGCCTGATGTTCCTTCAAGTGTTTAACCTCGACTGCTTTGCCTGTCATTCAGGCCTTATGTTCCTACAAGTGTTTGACCTCGACTTCTTTGCCTGTCAGTCCAGGCCTCATGTTCCTACAAGTTTTTGATCTCGATTGCTGTGCCTGTCAGTCCAGGCCTGATGTTCTTACAAGTGTTTGATCTCAACTGCTTTGCCTGTCAATCCAGGCCTTTTGTTCCTACAAGGGTTTGACTTAACTTGTAAGCCCTCTGGAGATAGGGAAATACCTACAGTACCTGAGTGTAATCAACAATAAAGTGCTGGAAACATTTGAAAATAGCAAGATAAATAAATTTTAAAAAACTAATCGCTATGCCTGTCCATCCAGGCCTTATGTTCCTACATGGGATTGACTCTATCCTCAACTGCTGTGCCTGTTTGTTCAGGCCTTATGTCCCTACGTGGTCTTGACCTCTGTTCTCGACTGCTTTGCCTGCCAGTCCAGGCCTTATGTTCCTACAAGTGTTTGAACTCAACTGCTGTGCCTGTTCATCCAGGCCAGATGTTCCTACAAGTGTTTGACCTCGACTGCTTTGTCTGAAAGTTCAGGCCTTATGTTCCTTCAAGTGTTTGACCTCGATTGCTTTGCCTGTCAGTCCAGGCCTTAAGTCCCTATCTGGGATTGACTCTGTCCCCGACTGCTTTGCCTGTCAGTCCAGGCCTTATGTTCCTACAAGTGTTTGACCTCGACTGCTTTGCCTGTCAGTCCAGGCCTGATGTTCCTACAAATGTTTGACCTCGACTGCTTTGCCTGTCAGTCCAGACGTTATGTTCCTACCAGGGTTTGACTTAAATTGTAAGCCCTCTGGGGACAGGGAAGTACCTACAGTACCTGAGTGTAATTGACTCTGAACTTCTAGAAACCTTTGAAAATAGCAAGATATCTAAATTAAAAAAAAAATAATCGCTATGCCTATTCCATCCAGGCCTTATGTTCCTGCGTGGGATTGACTCTGTCCTCGACTTCTGTGCCTGTTTGTCCAGGCATTATGTCCCTTGGTGGGATTGACCTGTGTCCTCGACTGCTGTGCCTGTCCGTCCAGCCCTGATATTCCTACAAGTGTTTATCCTCGACTGCTTTCCCTGTCAGTCCAGGCCTTATGTTCCTACAAGTGTTTGACCTTGATTGCTGTGCCTGACAGTCCAGGCCTGATGTTCCTATAAGGCTTTCATCTCGACTGCTTTGCCTATTCGTACAGGCCTGATGTCCCTACGTGGGATTGACTCTGTCCTCGACTGCTTTGCCTGTGAGTCCAGGCCTTATGTTCCTACAAGTGTTTGAGCTCGACTGCTTTGCCTGTCAGTCCAGGCCTTATGTTCCTACAAGTGTTTGAGCTCGAGTGCTTTGCCTGTCATTCAAGCCTTATATTCCTACAAGTGTTTGACCTCGACTGCTTTGCCTGTCAGTCCAGGCATTATGTTCTTACAAGTGTTTGACCTCGATTGCTGTCCCTGTCAGTCCAGGCCTGATGTTCCTTTAAGGGTTTCACCTCGACTGCTTTGCCTGTTCGTCCAGGACTTATGTGCCTACGTGGGATCGACTCTATCCTCGAATGCTTTGCCTGTCGGTTCAGGCCCGATGTTCCTACAAGTATTTTACCTCGACTGATTTGCCTGTCTGTCCAGGCCTGATGTTCCTACAAGTGTTTGACCTCGACTGCTTTGCCTGTCAGTCCTGGCCTGCTTTTCCTACAAGTGTTTGACCTCGACTGCTTTGCCTGTCGGTCAAGGCCTTATGTTCCTACAAGGGTTTGAATTAGATTGTAAGCCCTCTGGGGATAGGAAAATACCTACAGTACCTGAGTGTAATTGACTATGAACTGCTGGAAACGTTTGAATATAGCAAGATAAATAAATTAAAAATAAATAATCGCTATTCCTGTCCATCTAGGCCTTATGTTCCTACTTTGGACTGACTCTGTCCTCGACTGCTGTGCCTGTTTGTCCAGGTCTTATTTCCCTAGGTAAGATTGACCTCTTTCCTCGACGGCTATGCCTGTCCGTTCAGGCCTGATGTTCCTACAAGTATTTGACCTCGACTGCTGTGCCTGGTAGTCCAGGCCTGATGTTCCTACAAGGGTTTCACCTCGACTGCTTTGCCTGTTCGTCCAGGCCTTATGTTCCTACGTGGGATTTACTCTGTTCTCGACTGCTTTGCCTGTCAGTCCAGGACTTATATTCCTAAAAGGGTTTCACCTCGACTGCATTGTCTTTTTGTCCAGGCCTTATGTCTACGGGGGACTGAGTCTGTCCTCGACTGCTTTGCCTGTCAGTCCAGGCCTGATATTCCTTCAAGTGTTTGACCTCAAATGCTTTGCCTGTCATTCAGGCCTTATATTCCTACAAGTGTTTGACCTCGACTGCTGTGCCTGGTAGTCCAGGCCTGATGTTCCTTTAAGGGTTTCACCTCGACTGCTTTGCCTGTTCGTCCAGGACTTATGTGCCTACGTGGGATCGACTCTATCCTCGAATGCTTTGCCTGTCGGTTCAGGCCCGATGTTCCTACAAGTATTTTACCTCGACTGATTTGCCTGTCTGTCCAGGCCTGATGTTCCTACAAGTGTTTGACCTCGACTGCTTTGCCTGTCAGTCCTGGCCTGCTTTTCCTACAAGTGTTTGACCTCGACTGCTTTGCCTGTCGGTCAAGGCCTTATGTTCCTACAAGGGTTTGAATTAGATTGTAAGCCCTCTGGGGATAGGAAAATACCTACAGTACCTGAGTGTAATTGACTATGAACTGCTGGAAACGTTTGAATATAGCAGGATAAATAAATTAAAAATAAATAATCGCTATTCCTGTCCATCTAGGCCTTATGTTCCTACTTTGGACTGACTCTGTCCTCGACTGCTGTGCCTGTTTGTCCAGGTCTTATTTCCCTAGGTAAGATTGACCTCTTTCCTCGACGGCTATGCCTGTCCGTTCAGGCCTGATGTTCCTACAAGTGTTTGACCTCGACTGCTGTGCCTGGTAGTCCAGGCCTGATGTTCCTACAAGGGTTTCACCTCGACTGCTTTGCCTGTTCGTCCAGGCCTTAAGTTCCTACGTGGGATTTACTCTGTTCTCGACTGCTTTGCCTGTCAGTCCAGGCCTTATATTCCTACAAGGGTTTCACCTCGACTGCATTGTCTTTTTGTCCAGGCCTTATGTCTACGGGGGACTGAGTCTGTCCTCGACTGCTTTGCCTGTCAGTCCAGGCCTGATATTCCTTCAAGTGTTTGACCTCAAATGCTTTGCCTGTCATTCAGGCTTTATATTCCTACAAGTGTTTGACCTCGATTTCTGTGCCTGTCTGTCCAGGACTTATGTCTTTAGGTGGGATTAACCTCTGTCCTCGACTGCTGTGCCTGTCCGTCGAGGCCTGATATTCCTACAAGTGTTTGACCTCGACTGCTTTGCCTGTCAGTCCAGGCCTTATGTTCCTACAAGTGTTTGACAACGATTGCTGTGCCTGTCAGTCCAGGACTGATGTTCCTACAAGTGTTTGACCTCGATTGCTGTGCCTGTCAGTCCAGGCCTGATGTTCTTACAACTGTTTGACCTTGACTGCTTTGCCTGTCAATCCCGGCCTTTTGTTCCTACAAGGGTTTGACTTAGATTGTAAGTCTTCTGGGGATAGGGAAATACCTACAGTACCTGAGTGTAATCGACTATGAAGTGCCGGACAAGTTTGAAAATAGCAAGTTCAATAAATAAAAAAAAATTAAAATCGCTATGCCTATTCCATCAGGGCCTTAATATTACTGCGTGGGATTGACTCTGTCCTCAACTGCTGTTCCTGTTTGTCCAGGCCTAATGTCCCTACGTGGTCTTGACCTCTGTTCTCGACTGCTTAACCTGTCAGTCCAGGCCTTATGTTCCTACAAGTGTTTGAACTTGACTGCTGTACCTAGCCATCCAGGCCTGATGTTCCTACAAGTGTTTGACCTCGACTCCTTGTCTGTCAGTTCAGGCATATTCCATAAAGTGTTTGACCTCAATTGCTGTGCCTGTCAGTCCAGGCCTTAGTTCCCTATGTGGGATTGACTCTATCCTCGACTGCTTTGCTTGTCAGTCCAGGCCTGATGTTCTTACAAGGGTTTGACTTAGATTGTAAGCCCTCTGGGGACAGGGAAATATCTACAGTACCTGAGTGTAATCGACTATGAACTGTCAGTCCAGGCCTGATATTGCTACAAGTGTTTGACCTCAACTGCTTTGCCTGTCAGTCCAGGCCTGATGTTCCTTCAAGTGTTTGACCTTGATTGCTTTGTCTGTCAGTCCAGGCCTTATGTTCCTACAAGTGTTTGTCATCGACTGCTTTGCCTGTCAGTCCAAGCCTTATGTTCCTACAAGTGTTTGACCTTGACTGCTTTGCCTGTCGTTCAGGCCTTATATTCCTACAACTGTTTGACCTCGACTGCTTTGCCTGTCAGTCCAGGCCTGATGTTCCTACAAGGGTTTCACCTCGACTGCACTGCCTGTTCGACCAGGTCTTATGTCTCTATGTGGGATTGACTCTGTCCTCGACTGCTTTGCCTGTCAGTCCAGGCCTGATGTTCTTACAAGGGTTTGACTTAGATTGTAAGCCCTCTGGGGACAGGGAAATATCTACAGTACCTGAGTGTAATCGACTATGAACTGTCAGTCCAGGCCTGATATTCCTACAAGTGTTTGACCTCAACTGCTTTGCCTGTCAGTCCAGGCCTGATTTTCCTTCAAGTGTTTGACCTTGATTGCTTTGTCTGTCAGTCCAGGCCTTATGTTCCTACAAGTGTTTGTCATCGACTGCTTTGCCTGTCCGTCCAAGCCTTATGTTCCTACAAGTGTTTGACCTTGACTGCTTTGCCTGTCGTTCAGGCCTTATATTCCTACAAATGTTTGACCTCGACTGCTTTGCCTGTCAGTCCAGGCCTGATGTTCCTACAAGGGTTTCACCTCGACTGCACTGCCTGTTCGTCCAGGTCTTATGTCTCTATGTGGGATTGACTCTGTCCTCGACTGCTTTGCCTGTCAGTCCAGGCCTGATGTTCCTTCAAGTGTTTCACCTTGATTGCTTTGCCTGTCAGTCCAGGTGTTATATTTCTACAAGAGTTTGACCTCGATTTCTGTGCCTGTCTGTCCAGGACTTATGTCCCTAGGTGGGATTGACATGCGCAAAATGGCGCCGGCCATAGACAACACGATTCGACTGCAGGAGGTCGTTCCGGACCCCCGCTGGACTTATGGCAAGTCTTGTGTGGGTCAGGAGGCCCCCCCAAGCTGGCCAAAAGTCTCTGGGGGTCCAGCGGGGGTCCGGGAGCAATCTCCTATGCTCCTGACCTCGGGGGACAAAAACAAAATGGCGCCGGCGCTACCTTTGACCTGTCATATGACAAGGCAAAGGTAGCGCCGGCGCCATTTCTACAAGCACCGGAGGTCCGAGAGTAAAAGATCACACCGGGACCCTTCCTCTGGACCCCAGGTAATTTAAGGCATTTTGGGGGGGTTCGGGAGGGTGGGGGATTTATTTTAAAGGGTCGGGGTGGGTTTTAGGGTTGTTTTAGTGTGCCGGTTTTCCCGCCCTCCCCCCCACTGGACCCCAGGTAATTTAAGGAATTTTGGGGGGGTTCAGGATGGTGGGGGATTTATTTTAAAGGGTCGGGGTGGGTTTTAGGGATGTTTTAGTGTGCCGGTTTTCGATTGTCACGATTTTCACGATTGTCATGATATTTAATAAACCCAAACGGCGACAATCCAATTCCCTCCCCCTCCCAGCCGAAATCGATCGTTAAGACGATCGATCACACGATTCACATCTCTAGTATCGGGACAACCCAGTCCACAAAACCTTCAAATCTCTGAGAAAGGAGATTCATTTGCAGATCAAACATATGCAGGAATCATTGAAGTCAATGGAAAAAGTGGAAATGGTGAACTAAACAATAGCCATCTCCAACCTCATCCTTACCTTCCAGTATGGCTTTGTCAACATTTTAAGAACTCCCAAGTGACCCCCCCCACACACACACACACACACACACCTAGTACTTCTACTATTTTCATCTCATTTTTCTCATTAACAAGCAGCTAGACCTATCAATTTATGTCAACCTGCTAAAACATTAGCAAGAATCTTCATGCATTTCTCGAGGCTTTAGTGAACATAACATTATTGTGTACACTAAACCAGTTTAGCTTCTATTATAACCCTTAGCAGCCTTTAGTGAATCACCCACTATGTATTGATAGAAGAGCACAACCTGACTCTCTCATCCTTTAGGAGTTGGAATTGGTTGTTCTGCAACACTCTCAACCCTATAATAAAAAGGTGGAGCATCCATAGCCAAAAATGCAACTCTTGCTCAGAAAACTAAATTAAATTGCAAAAAAGACAAGAACAACAAATAGCAGATCATGCCACACTTTTCCTAGTCCAGCTATATGTTATGACACCAGCTAGTGTTTCATAACAAGACTGCATCAGGGGAGTTAGTTCATAGAACTTATCTGAAAAATAATGGTCATCATCGAGTAACACTTCACTGTTGGTTGAAACCATGACGCCAGAAGCAGAAGAGGACATACTGGGTTCAGATCACAGTAGGATGCTGCTATGATCTGGACCACAAGAAAACTTCTATTTCAAGTATAAGAGGGTGGAAGGGATAGCGTCGGGATGGTAGGGAAGGAGAGGGGAGGGGGGCCGACTCTGGAAAGAAAACTTTAAAAAAAAAAAAAAAAGGAAGCAGAAACCAACAGTGGAGGGTGGGAAGGAGATTAGGCACATCCCCAGGCCCTATTATTTTTGTTATCGGTGTTCACTAAAGAAGACCCCAGAGAAGGACTGTCGCTAGTTAACAAGAAACTGGAGGGGAGTGGAATGAATGAAACTCCATTTACAGAACAAAAATGTATGGGATAGCTAGGAAAACTGAAAGTGGACAAAGACATGGGGCCTGATGAATTTCATCCAAGGATACTGAGGGAACTCAGAGATATGCTGGCGGCTCCGCTGAGTGACCTGTTCAATAGATCCCTGGAAACAGGAGTGGTGCCGAGTGATTGGAGAAGAGTGACGGTGGTCCCTCTTCACAAGAGTGGAAGCAGAGAGGAGGATGGTAACTACAGGCCAGTTAGCCTCACCTCAGTAGTGGGAAAAGTATTAGAGTCGCTGCTGAAGGAAAGAATAGTGAACTATTTACAAGCAGCAGAATTTCTGGACCAGAGGCAGCATAGTTTCACCAAGGGAAGGTCCTGTCAGATGAATCTGATAGACTTTTTTGATTGGGTGACTAAGGAATTGGATCGAGGAAGAGCAATTGATGTCATCTACTTCGATTTTAGCAAAGCTTTTGATACAGTCTCGCACAGGAAGTTTGTGAATAAAACGAGAAACTTGGGAGTGAGTGCCAAGGTGGTGGCATGGATAGCAAACTGGTTGAAGGACAGAAGACAATGTATGATGGTAAATGGAACTTACTCAGAAGAGAGAGAGGTGATGAGCGGAGTGCTGCAAGGGTCGGTGTTGGGACCGGTCCTGTTCAATATCTTCATGAGTGACATCGTGGATGGGATAGAAGGTAAGGTTTGTCTATTTGCAGATAATACTAAGATCTGCAATAGAGTGGAAATGCCGGAAGGAGTGGAGAGAATGAGATGGGATATAAGGAAGCTGGAAGACTGGTCAAAGATATGGCAGCTGAGATTCAATGCCAAGAAGTACAGAGTCATGCATATGGGGTGTGGAAATCCAAAATAAATGTATTCGATGGGGAGAGATGGGCTGATGTGCACGGAGCAGGAGAGAGACCTTGGGGTGATAGTGTCTAACGATCTGAAGTTGGTGAAACAATGTGACAAGGCGATAGCTAAAGCCAGAAGAATGCTAGGCTGCATAGAGAGAGGAATAAAGAGTAAGAAAAGGGAAGTGATTCTCCCCTTGTACAGGTCCTTGGTGAGGCCTCACTTGGAGTACTGTGTTCAGTTCTGGAGACCATATCTCAGAAGGGATAAAGACAGGATGGAGGCGGTCCAGAGAAGGGTGACCTAAAAGGTGGAGGGTCTTCATCAAATGACTTAAGAGGACAGATTGAAGAATCTAAATATGTGTACCCTGGAGGAAAGGAGGAACAGCTGTGATATGATACAGTCTTTCAGATACTTGAAAGGTTTTAATGATCCAAAGTCAATGACAAACATTTTCCGTTGCAAAAAACTCAGCAGAACCAGGGGTCATGATTTAAAACTCTAGGGAGGAAGACTCAGAACTAATGTCAGGAAGTATTGCTTCACAGAGAGGGTGGTGGATGCCTGGAACACACTTCCGGAGGAAGTGGTGAGGACCAAAACTGTGAAGGATTTCAAAAGGGTGTGGGATAATCACTGTGGATCCATAAAGTCTAGAGGATGTGAATGAAATGAAGAGAAGAGGCATGGGTGTGGCTTACGGGAATGACGGCTACTACCCTTATTCAATACACATACACATGGATCTGCATTCACAAATAAGCGTGAGAGTAGCTTGTAGGGGTGTGCATTTGTTTTGAACGCATATGTAAAACGCAACTTATATTTTTAAAAGAGAAAAAAAAGGTTTGAGGAGAAACGCATCGCGAGTTCCAATGTATTCAACATAGCTATGTTGAATACGTTGAACCTAAATAAACACTTAAACCCCCCACCCTCCTGACCCCCCCAAGACTTACCAAAACTCCCTGGTGGTCCAGCGGGGAGACAGGAAGCCATCCCTGTATTCCTTTGCGAGGAGCACGTGACGTCGGCGTCACTTCGAGTGACGTCGAAGTCACGTGCTCCTCCGCGCCCGGACCCCCGTTGGACCCAACCGGAACTTTTGGCCAGCTTAGGGGGGTCAGGAGGAGAATTCCATAAGTTAAGGGTCTGTCCATATGTTCACCGGTTCCCTAAGCTGGCCAAAAGTTCCGGTTGGGTCCAACGGGGCTCCCAGAGCGACCTCCTGCCACATGACCTACCTGTCACGTAGTAGGAGTACAAGATGGCGCTGGTGACCATGTGACAGGGGCTGACCAATGGCATGGCAGCCCCTGTGACACAGGCTATCGGCGCCATGAGGAAATCGCAGACGAGTGCAGGGATGGCTTCCTAACTCCCCGCTGGACCACCAGGGAGTTTTGGTAAGTCTTGGGGGGGGGGGATTAAGGAGGGTGAGGGGTTTAAATTTTTATTTAGGGAACCGGTGAACATATGGACAGACCCTTAACTTATGGAATTCTTCATATGTCCATATTGAACGAAATCGACCCTCAACTTCAACTTATCAACAAAAACTTTTTGTCTGCACATCCCTAGTAGCTTGCTTGTTACGGCGGTTACTACCCCAAACCAAATTAGCCTGATACTTCACTTTCAAGGCATATCCAAGCAGATCTCTGCTTCAATGGCAGGGGGGAATGAACAAAAGAGGATTCATATTCAATCAACCAACAAGGACTAAATTGCACAGGCTGGAAAAACAAATAAGCGTGGGAGTAGCTTGCTTGTTACGGCGGTTACTGCCCTGAACCAATCAAGCCTGTTACTTCAATTTGAATACATATACAGTGCAGCTTACTTCTTCAACAGCAGGGGGAAATGAAGAAAAGAGGAATATATTCAGACAGCAACCAACAAGAACTGAATTGCACAGGCTGGGCAAACAAATAAGCATGGGAGTAGCTTGCTTAATGTGGCAGTTACTACCCCTAAACATTTAGGCTTGATACTTCAAATTGATGCAGCTCCAGCACTGCTCTCTACATCAATTGGCAGGGGGTGGAAGGAAATTAAAAACAAAAAGTTACCAATAAGGGCTCTGACCTCAGCAGTCAGAGTAACAGATAACTATGAGAAAAATAAGTATGAAAGCTTGTTGGGCAGACTGGATGGGCCATTTGGTCTTCTTCTGCCGTCATTTCTATGTTTCTATATGCCGACGATTTGATGAGAGGGAGGTGTCAGGCTCAGCTCGGCAAGGCCGAGGCTTTGAAGCTGCAATAAAAGAGAAGTTTGGATAGGGCCTGTAGGCCCTCAATCTTTTTTTTTTCTTTTTAAATTATTTTACAGAACTACTTAACCAGCTATATTCTTTTCAATATAGCAAGGTATTTGTAAAGTTAACTGGCAACACAATATTTATTTATTTTATTTATTTGTTTTTATATACCGATGTTCAATTAGACATATCACACTGGTTTACAGAGTAACAGAGGATTATATAAGAATTATTATCTGGTTATGTTTAAAGATGGTTCTTATTATCTGGATTTGTTTAAAGTTAGTTGGCTACCATTAGCTGGATAGGTTTAAACCGGGATATTCAGTGAGATGTTTACCTTACTAAATATCCAGGACAAGTTATCCAGCTAAACTTAGCTGGATAATTTGTCCACTAACATTCTATTGAATATGGACCCTTTGAAAAAGAGATGGTGACCAAGTTGTAGACCTTGCAAGTTGCAACAATAGTATTATTTAGTGGGCAGCCAGTATTCTTATTTCAGAAGTTAATTCTAGGACATAGCTAACAGCTTTGTAAAATTAGATTTAATTTGTAAAAAATGTATATGATTGCATACATACCTGTGTAGAAGATGGTTGCAGCAAAATAGCCAAAGTCACAATCAAAGTTAACATACTCATCTGTAAAAATAAATTAAGATATTAATATAATAATCAATCTTCATTTGCAAATATTTTCAAATGCTCTCTAAAGAAAAACCATAACAATTGGAGGACAGTTTTAAAAGGGAGTCACCTAGGTAAGTAGGCATTTACCTGTAGAGATTAGCCTGTTTGAAAATTGTCCACATAGAGCAGATAAAAGTATGTGCTTGCTTTTACAACATGAGTATTATAGTCAAGGTAAAGAGTCATTCTCAAGGTGAGGAAGGATGGGAGGCAATATGCATAGATTTGTTTATATATATGTTTCGCCAGTACATTAAAAAAAATGTTTATCTGTTGAATGCTGCAACATTGAAAGGAAAAGATTTCACCTTGCAGTGGGTACAGAGAAAGGAGAAAGCAGTGTGCCTTATCCTAGAGAGGAGATATGGAATTAGCATTTACTACTATTGCTGCTCCTGCTACTTTTTATCATTTATGTACCACAACTAGCATTACTATAGCACCACTAGGGTTGTGCATATACAAATAAGATACAGTTACTGTTCTGTGGAGTATACAGTACAGTCTAGACACACAGATAGAAACATAGAAATGACGGCAGAAGAAGACCAAATGGCCCATCAAGTCTGCCCAGCAAGCTACACACTTTATCCATTTTTTTCCCTTTTTCTCTCTCCCACCTGTTACTATTTGCTTCCAGTACCCTCCAGCCCTAATTCCCCTCCACCCAATTTAGAGAGCAGCTTTGAATCTGCATCCAAGTGACATCCAGCTCAATTGGGGATAGCAACCGCTGCAACAAGCAGGCCATCCCCTTGCCCCATTCTCTTACCCACCCCTGTTTTTATTTTTTTGTTAATTAATTTTTTTTTTTTTTGGAAATAGCAGCCCTCCATCCTTCTGCTCCGTGAAGGTGGAACACCAACTACTGGCCACTGGCATCCCGCTCCGTGAATGCCTCTGTTGCTACTGCCGCTCCGTGCAGTGTTTGAACGCCGCTGTGGTTACTGCCGCTCCGTGCAGTGTTTGAAAGCCTCTGTGGCTACTGGCCGCTGTGGCTACTGCCGCTCCGTGCAGTGTTTGAAAGCTCCTGTGGCTACTGCCGCTCCGTGCAGTGTTTGAAAGCCGCTGTGGCTACTGCCACTCCGTGCAGTGTTTGAATGCCTCCACTTTATTCACGCCCTCTAGACTTGATGGATCCACAGTGTTTATCCCACGCCCCTTTGAAGTCGTTCACAGTTTTAGACTTCACCACTTCCTCCGGAAGGGCATTCCAGATAAAACAAATAGGAAGTTTCAAGCAGTATATTTATTAAAGCCTGGCTCTTTACAAAAGCCTTCACTTAAAGTTTTTGCTCAGAGCCATGTCCCAGAACTAGACTCATTCACGCATTTCATAATCACGTTAACCAGATGTCTGATGCCGCAACTCTTAATTGTATTTCTTGGTCTCGTATTCCCAATTGTTAAATTTACAGCATGCTACACCAATACCTTTTAAGTCAGATGTAACCTCAGCTTTGAAGTCTACAAACCTTGAAGATGTAACCGTTAGTTCTTGTAGATTTAAACATTATTCGGAAGATGTAAACTTAGATTTTGAAGACTGTAATCTGTAAGCATTTGTATTTATTGTATGCATTTGTATTTATTGTAAGAATTTGTATTTATTATTTAGCTATTTACATTGATCTGTTACCACTTGGTCCTGTTCTCTCCTTTACCTCAAGTTCTAAGTTCCTACAAAGTTAGCCTTGTCATTTTATACCCACTTGTTTGATGTAATTTTCCAATTTTGGTTCTGTGTAAACCGAAGTGGTATGTACTAGTACATGAACTCCGGTATATAAAAGCCTTTAAATAAATAAATAAATAAATAAATAAATAAAGCAAACATTATTAAAAACCACAAGATGATGATCAGGAGAAACTAGGGCAGGGGTAAGCAGCTCTGGTCCTGGACTGCCACAAACAGGCTGGGTTTTCAGGTCATACACAATGAATATGCAGGAGATATATTTGCATACAGTGGAGGAAGTACATACAAATATCCCTCATGTATATTCATTGTGGATGTCCTGAAAATCAGACTTGGTTGTGGTACTCCAGAACCGATGCTGCCTATCTCTGAGCTAGGGTGTATTATATAAGGGACTGATTTTCAGAGACTTACACAGGAGCTGTACAAATAAAATTGGCATATACACAAGAGAGAATCCCTCTGTGTGCAGTAATACACCCAGGTTTTTGACATGAGAATCAACAGGGATGCATCAAATGTACAGATGCTTTTACATCTGCTATTTAAGCCATGGAATTTAAACCTCACTTGTCCTTTGAGAACTGGCGCTTGGTGTGGCTGCTAGTGCTGGATACTGTATATTGGAGGTTGCTGAGAGTTGTTTGTTGCTTGTGAATGTTTACAGACAGTTGCTTTGGTTGAAACAGTTGTATCTGTTAGGAATTATCTATTTTTCTGCCATTTTGATCCTTTTCTATCATTTTCTCTGTGTTGATCAGATTGTCTTTTCTGTTTATCAGTCACTGTTGCCTCAGGATTTGTTTGCTTTATTGGTTTAAGTGTTTTTATGCCACAGGGTGTGTGTGCCTTCATCTGGAGAGAGAGAGAGAGAGACTGTGTATGTATGTATGTTTGTGTGTATCGAAGAGGATGAAGGTGTAGTTGTGGTGGCCAGAGATTTGCTGCAAGTGGCAGAGGATGTGCTGCTGGTGGTGTGATCTGCAACAAGGAGTGTTCTAAATATACAGGTTTGTGGAATCTGTGTCATTGAAGGGAGAGACAACAAAGCAGGAGGAGATATTCCATGATCAGGATTGGCTTATGACACAGTTTTTGGAGCTGTCTGAGGAACAAGTGAAGTGCAGATTGAAGTTTAATAACAAAACCATTGAATACGTATGTGCCCACAGCTGGAGGGGAATCTGCGGCCTTCCACACTGAAAGGTCACACCTTGCCAGTCCACCTCAAAGTCACCACATCCCTGGTATTCTCATGATTGGAAGCTCCCAAACTACCCTCTTGGTCACGGTGGAAATAAGCCTGACAGTGACCCTGCTCTGTATTGTACAGTGTACTTTTCTCAAGAGAACTTTCCGTTCCATTTATTTGTTATATTGCACCATACCTGTTGCGGTCCTGCCCGTGCTCCTCATGGGCAGGCTCCTTACCTCACGCGGCCAGTCAGGCCGCTGACGCTGCTGCCTCCACGGCAGTCTTGCCGCGGTGTCCGGGCTCCTCCCCGGCTGCTTTTTGCTCTACGCAGCAGGGCCGACCCGCCGTGAGCTCTCCCACGCGGTCGGGACCCCCGCTGACGCTCCTGTGCCTTCCGACGTACTGTTCTCGATGCCGGGGTCTTCAGCAGGCAGGGAGGCTGTCCCTGCCGGTGCCTGCTACAGTCTGGGTCCTTGCCCGGCAGGGAGGCCATCCCTGCCGGTGCCTGCAGCCTTTGTCTCATCCTGCAGCCAGCCCTACTGCTCTTCCTTTCCTTCCTGCTTCAGTCTTCGCGGCATGGAGTCGCTTCAGCAGCCTGCCTACCTTCAGCTCCATGGCAGGGTTGCTCCGCTGCCTGCCTGGCTTCCTCAGGCCTTCCACGTGGCCGAGGACGCCACCAGCGGATCCTGCTCTTCGCTCTCCAGCTTCCTATGGTGCGCACCTCTTTCCTGTTTTTCAAGGGCCAGCCAGGTGTGGCCCCCTGATGACCCCTCCCTGGGCATTGTCCTCTTCAGCCCTACAAAAGGGCTCAGCATCCATTCCAGTTTTGCCTTCGCAAGGAGTTGGTCATTCCTGGGATCCTGCTGTCCTTCGCTCCAGGAGTCGTCCTTGTTCCAGCACTTCTTCAAGGTCCTGTGTTTCCTGTTCTTTGTTGGAGCTCCCCGTCTTGTCCTGATGTCCATGTTCCAGTCCTGATGTCCGCCTGTTGTTTGTGTTCCAGTCTAAGGTCTGTCTCTTGATCCAGTATCCGTGTTCCAGTCCAGATGTTGCTTTTCCTGATCCTGATGTCCGTGATCTTGTCCAGCTATCCAAAACCCCTGGTTCCTCGTGCCATGCTTCCTGGTGTGCCATGTCGTGGTCCGTGACCAGCCCCATGGGCTAGCTGGGTAGGGCGCCTCATGGTACGATGCCTGCCTCACTTCTGCAGCACTAGCCTCCGGGAGACTTCCGCTTCTGTACTTGTCCCTGGTCCTTGGAGTCCCTAGTGCTAGCTCCGTCCATGTGCCAAAGACTCTGCCAGAACCTGTACCATCCCAGCATGGTCCATGACCAGCCACTGGCGGTTGAGTAGGGCCTCTACAGCTTCTGAGACATGCTCCGTTCATTTGCTCCATATCTCATCTAGAGGCTCTTCAGCATGGTCCGCGACCAGTCCCGCGGGTGGACTGTGTAGGACGCGCTGCATCGTAGTTTCAACCCAGTACTTGCCTGAGTCTTCTGAATGCCTAGTACCTCACTCCTGATTCTTCTGAATGCCTTGTACCTCGTTCCTGAGTCTTTTGAAAGCCTAGTACTTCGTTCCTGAGTCTCGTCTGTGCATCCAAGTACCTCATTCCTGAATCTCGTCTGTGCATCCAAAGTACCTCATTCCTGAGTCTCGTCTGAATCTCCATGTCTCGGTCTTCGCTGTCCTGGCCTCCATCTGGCCTGCTGCTTCTTGCCGTACCCTGCGGCAGGTCCGAAAGGGCTTGGAACGGTCGGAGGACTGTTCATAAAACCACTATTGTGTTGCTGGTCTTCCGAAGCGTGCAGGTCCGGAGGAGGGTCAGTATCTCCAGTCATCTATCATCTGTCCAGCCTCGCTCCTGTCCTGCCCATGCTCGGGCATGCCTCGCCTACCGCGGCACCTCTTTGGAGTTCCTCTGGGGACGAGCCATGGCCCAAGAACACATATCTCTTTGTAAGTGGAACCGCTCTCCTAGCGCTCCTCAACAGATTGCGAAGGACCGTGTTCGGCGTTCATGTCCTTGCGATGGGCTCATGCCACGTCCCAGAGTTTCTTTGTCAAGATTTTTTAAGGAAAAACTTCAGTTCCAGTTTTTTCGCTGAAGATCTACCGACCTGCTGGAGGCGCCAGCTTGCATGAATTTGTTGTTTTTTCCACTCCGCAGAGGCTTTAGCATCTGTTTCCACCAAGTGCCTTCTTGAGACTTTGTTGGACTGGGTACACTTACTGTACGACCTGCAGGAGGTGCCTGCACCCGGGTTCACCATCTTCCAAGCTGCAGCATCTGATTCCTGTTCTGCATGACCATCTTGTCCAGAATTTTTTTATTTTTCCCTCTGAGCACTCTTGTTCTACTCACAGGACTCTCCTGCTCCTAGAGCTTATCTTGCTGGAATCCTGCGCAATTTGTCCATCAAGTTTTGTTTTGTTTGTTTTTAAAAAATTTATTAATCGCTTAACACAATTGGCCTAAGCGATGTACATAGTTACACACACAATATTAAGTTAAAATTTTCACAGAAACTAAACACAACAAAAAATTTAGACTAACAAATGTTATAGACACTAACAATCATCAAAAATAAGATCAGCAAACAAGCCATTGTCACATTTGTATATGAAGTCAGATAACATTAACTTCATTACAATACATCTCAAATACACTATTGAGAAAAAAATCTTAATCAGTTAGATAGCATTAACTTCATTACATTACTTCTCAAAAACGCGGGTAAGAAGAAAATCTTTGTAGGATGTTTTAAATTTCTTAAGGTCATCCAGAGATCTTAAATCCAGAGGGATCAAATTCCATTGAGAGGGCACCGCAACTGAGAAAGAAGTCTCTCTGGTACAAGTTCACCATCCTACGAGAGATGTCTTCAACTCGCCAGCCGGTGGTACTTCTCTCCAGACGACCTGATAGAGGCACCTGCACCCCATCTGTTGTCATACGTCCAATGGGGCCTTGAGCATCGGTCATCTCTTCAAGCTGAACCAGCAGATTTATTCGCCCTTCCCGCTCAGCTTCTTCAGTACTTCCTGTTACCACTTGCTTGCCTCACTCACCACCTCAAGCTCAAAGCCAGCAACCTCTTCTCTGGGATCCGCTGCAAGCTGCACAATCCAAGTAAGGTGACTGTCCAAGTGCGCCTTTCAAAGTATATCTACTTCTAGCTTGTTCTCAAGTAGTCCAGAAGAGGTCCATCTTCTACCATCGGTCTAGAACCACTCTAGTGTGAGTGTCTACTAACCAAGCATCACTAAGATTCTGCCCAGCCTTAGGGCCCATTCCTAAGAAGGGTTTTACAGAACTTTTGTGCCTACAATACTTCTGCTCTGCTTAATCTTGATTCTCACCACCAGAGACTTAGAACTACCAGTTCAACTAGCCTAAGCATCGGCCATACGTCCACATTGGAAAATCCAATTACCAACCAAAGAACTTCAGCTTACGTGCTTTGCCAAGCATAATTCCAGCAGTGACTAGCAGTCCACCTGCCATCTTGTACCAATGCCTAAAAGGAAGTCATGCTTGCTCTTACTGCATATCATCTAGAGACTGCCACATCATCTGGTCACCAATACTTCCAAGCTTTGATCCTTGAACTATTAGTTGGTATCCAACACTGAGTGTCCCACCATACTTCAAAGCCAACTTGAACCAACTGTGGGACGTCTTCTATCCTCTAGTGTTACCAAGTAGAGATGTGCTTCGTTTTTTTCTACCGGGTTGTTTTTTGAGTCAGATGCTTTGGGGCAAAATTCGGTTTTTCTTGTTTAGTTTTTTTGAAAACCTAAAAAAAACGAAACGGGGAAAAATGAAACCGGCCCAAAAAATGACGCGGGAAAATGAAGCTAAAAAAAACCCACCCCAAGCATTTAAATTCACTTTAATACATTACATACAACCCCCCCCCCCCACCATCCCGATCCCTCCCCAAGACTTACCAACATCCCTGGTAGTCCAGCGGGGTCCCGCGAGACATTTGTCCCTCCGTGCCCGGCATGCCAGACTCACTCAAAATGGTGCCAATAGCCTCTGAACTACTATGACACAGGGGCTACCAGTGCCATTGGTCAGCCCCTGTAACATGGCCATCGGCGCCATCTTGTGCTCCTACCATGTGACAGGGGCTGACCAATGGCGCTGATAGCCTCTGTGACATAGTATGGGCAAAGGCTATCGGTGCCATTTTGTTTACTGGCAGCTGACGACGAGATAGCTCCCAGACCCCCGCTGGACCCCCATGGACTTTGGGCAAGTCTTGGGGGGGGGTCAGGAAGCCCCCCCCAAGCTGGTCAAAAGTCCCTGGGGTTCCCTGGGGGTCCAGGAGCGATCTCCTGCCCTCGGGCCATTGGCTGCCAGTAATCAAAATGGCACCGATAGCCTTTGCCCATACTATGTCACAGGGGCTACCGGTGCCATTGGTCAGCCCCTGTTACATGGTAGGAGCAACCGACCTCCTGGCCCCCCCCCCAAGACTTGCCAAAAGTCCCTGGGGGTCCAGTGGGGTTCCGGGAGCGAGCTCATCGCTGGCTGCCAATAATCAAAATGGCGCCGATAGCCTTTGCCTATACTATGTCACAGGGGCTACCGATGCCATTGATCAGCCCCTGTCACATGGTAGGAGCCCAAGATGGCGCCGATGGCCATGTGACAGGGGCTGACCAATGGCACCGGTAGCCCCTGTGACATAGTAGGTCACAGCTATTGGCGCCATTGTGAGCGAGGCAGGCACGCTGGGTACGGAGGGACAAGTCACTCACGGGACCCCGCTGGACCACCAGGGATGTTAGTAAGTTTTGGGGAGGGATCGGAATGGGGGGGTATTAAACTAAATGTTAATGCTTGGGGTAGTTATTTATTTAAAAAATAAAATGTGCCCCTCCCCCCCTACAAACCCGAAAAATTATTTTTCTCGGAGTTCGGGGAAAATCTGTTTTGGGGGGGAGGGGCCCCTGAACCATGACGAATTAGGCAATTTTGTTGAAATTGCCTAATTCGTGATAAAACAAACCACATCTCTATTACCAAGACTACTCCTCGATGCATCCCAAGCTGCTATCAAGAATGCCAAGTCTTCCGGTCACCAGAATCCCTAAGCTTTAATCTTTGTACCACCTTGGGATGCCTGCACCACTACTTGCGCATCTCGAACTGCTACCTTGACACCATGCTTCACCTTTGTCCATCTTGAGCCGCTGGAGTGCTAGCTCTCTGGAACCTTTAACTCAGCATCTAGTCTTTGCCTTGTTACTGCCTCCTGCCCTACAGCTTCAGCCTTAAGAAGTGTTAAGGACTTCCATTCAAAGTCAAGTCTTGGATGGAGTCCAGCCTCTACCACCTTGATCCTAGAACCAAGATGCCATCTTGTGGTTCTGTACCCTGCATCCTGCCTGACCTGCGCCTTCAACATTCCATGTTCTGTGTTTGTCTTGCCTGGACCTTGATCACTTCTGCCTTGTCCTCTGCTCAAGTATTCTTCTTGCTACAGTTCCTCGCCAAAAAGCTCCAGCTTCATCCTTGGATCCTTGATTGCCCCTGACGGTATATGGAATACCGCCTTCTCCCCAAGTTGTTGACAAGAGGCTTGAGGGGGGCTTTGAGGAGGGGGTACTTTTGCGGTCCTGCCCGCTAGGAATGCGGGTAGGCTTCTTACCTCATGTGGCCAGCTGGGCCGCTGACGCTGCTGCCTCCGCGGCAGTCTTGCCGTGGTGTCCGGGCTCCTCCCCGGCTGCCTTTTGCTCTACGTAGGGCAGACCCGCCGTGATCTCTCCCTCCGGTCGGGACCCCTGCTGCCGCTCCTATGCCTTCCGACGTACTGCTCTCGATGTCGGGGTCTTCAGCCGGCAGGGAGGCCGTCCCTGCCGGTGCCTGCCATAGTCCAGGTCCTTGCCCGGCAGGTATAGGACCTGCCGGGCAAGGACCTGCCGGGCAAGGACCCTTTTGCAGCCAGCAAAAGGGCTGGCTGCAGGACGAGACGAAGGCTACAGGCACCCTGTCGGTGCCTGTAGCCTTCGTCTCGTCCTGCAGCCAGCCCTTTTGCTCTTCCTGTCCTTTCTGCTTCAGTCTTCGCGGCATGGAGCCACTCCAGCCGCCTGCCTACCTTCAGCTCCATGGCAGAGCTGCTTCACTGCCTTCCTGGCTTCCTCAGGCCTTCCATGTGGCCGAGGTCGCCACCAGCGGATCCTGCTCTTCGCTCTCCAGCTTCCTAAGGTGCAGGCGTGCACCTCTCTCCTGTTTTTCAAGGGCTAGCCAGGTGTGGCCCCCTGCTGATCCCTCCCTAGGCGTTGTCCTCTTCAGCCCTACAAAAGGGCTCAGTGTCCATTCCATTTTTTCCTTCGCAAGGAGTTGGTGACTCCTGAGATCCTGCTGTCCTTCGCTCCAGGAGTCGTCCTTGTTACAGCACTTCTTCAAGGTCCTGTGTTTCCTGTTCTTCATTGGAGCTCCCCATCTTGTCCTGATGTCCATGTTCCAGTCCTGATGTCTGCCTGTTGTTTGTGTTCCAGTCTAATGTCTGTCTCTTGATCCAGTATCCATGTTCCAGTCCAGATGTTGCTTTTCCTGATCCTGATGTCCGTGATCATGTCCAGCTATCCAGAACCCCTGGTTCCTTGTGCCACGCTTCCTGGTGTGCCATGTCATGGTCAGCCATGTCATGGCAGCCACTAAAAACTAGCGCAGCACCGCCAATGAGAGCAGGGCCAGGAGGCCTTTAAATTACCCGCGGCGACGAAAACTCACCTCTTCACTGACTTCTTCAGCGGGACGGGACCGTGCGAGGCCTGCGCAGCCGGCGCCGAGACCCACCGGGGTAAGGCCCTCAATCGCACCCTCACCCCGGCAGACCCCCGCGTCGACCACGAGGCACCGTCCCCGGACCACGGGCTCCTCCTTCAGCCCTCCCCCCGGCCGGCAGCCACTAAAAACTAGCGCAGCACCGCTAATGAGAGCAGGGCCAGGAGGCCTTTAAATTACCCGCGGCGACGAAAACTCACCTCTTCACTGACTTCTTCAGCGGGACGGGACCGTGTGAGGCCTGCGCAGCCGACGCCGAGACCCACCGGGGTAAGGCCCTCAATCGCACCCTCACCCCGGCAGACCCCCGCGCCGACCACGAGGCGCCGTCCCCGGACCACGGGCTCCTCCTTCAGCCCTCCCCCCGGCCGGCAGCCACTAAAAACTAGCGCAGCACCGCCAATGAGAGCAGGGCCAGGAGGCCTTTAAATTACCCGCGACATCTTGGCGTCGCACGCCGGGCGTCGCACGCCTAAGGAGCGCGACAAAGGGGCCTGCCCCTTTGTCTCGCCCCTTCGTCTCAGCCCCAAGAAAGCCATGAACCTTACCCACAGACGAAACTACAGCACAAACAAATGCCAATCAGCCATGGACAAACGGATTTTTCTGACCGGATAAAGCCATAACGCACCGACCACTTTCAAACATCTAAACCAATCCTTTCCAGCCACAATACAACACACCCTTCACAATCTCGCCAGCGTCCATTAACTAAAATCAAATGTCTAACTAGCCCTCACAGAATCCACTCCAGCAGTTCTAGCATCCATCCCTGCAGCTCCAGCATCCATTCCAGCAGTTCCAGCATCCATTCCAGCAGTTCCAGCATCCATCCCAGCATCCATTCCAGCAGCTCCAGCATCCATTCCAACAGCTCCAGCATTCAATCCAGCAGTTCCAGCATCCATTCCAGCAGTTCCAGCATTCAATCCAGCAGTTCCAGCATCCACTCCAGCAGTTCCAGCATCCATCCTAGCAGACTCCGCACGTATCCGGTCACAGACCTACCCCTACTCATAACCTCTAGCAAACCAGCATATAATGATACACAGCCATTCCATCCCCATACTCAAGAGAAAACCCAGAAATAACTCTCCACCAGACCCCATTCAGACACCCAGACAACAAAGACTCATCAACATCATGACATCTCCCATTACACAACTCCTCGGCCTTTCATTATTCACTTTAACCTTATTCAATGCACAGTCACTGTCCAAAAAAATGCACCTTCTAAATGATTACCTAATTGACAACAACCCTGACATATGTGCAATAACGGAAACATGGCTAAAACCCACGGACATATCATTAACAAACCAACTACCTACACAATCCTTCGACCTCTTCTCAATACCTAGACCGAAAAAGAAAGGAGGAGGAATTCTACTTGCTGCAAAAAAACAATTGGGTATAACACTACAACAATCATACTCCACCTTAAAACTTGAATGCTCCATATTCAAATCTCAACATCTACAAATATTCCTCATCTACGCCACACCAGGAACTCTAGAGGCTAACCCCTCCCCTCTAATAGAGATGATAGCCAAAGATCTAAATTCAGACAAACCAACCATCATACTGGGAGACTTCAACATTCACGTAGACTCCACCCCTCAATCCACTAACTGCGAAACCTTCCTTACCTCCCTCAGTCACCTTGGATTCACACAAATAATCAGCGGGCCCACTCACAAAGCAGGTCATATTTTAGACCTCATATTTATCAACGATAGCTGGTCCAGCCATACAAATCCCACCTGCACGCCAATCCCATGGTCAGACCACCAGCTTATAGACACAACCCTCAAAATGAAAAACACACCTCCTCCAAACATCTCCAAAACCACCATTCATTTCAGGAAACCATGCGCACTGGAGTTACTCAACAAACAATGCTCCAAAGACCTCAAACAAATTGACTTCTCAGACGCCAACACAGCCACCACTTCATGGATCAAACTCACGAACAAAATAGCTGATCAACTCTGCCCAACCTCCTCAAAAGAAATCCAACCGACACGAGACAACAGAAAACCATGGTTCACCCCGGAACTCAAAACCCTGAAACAGAAACTACGAAACAAAGAACAAAGCTGGAGAAACAACCCTTCTCCCACATCCAGACTTGACTACAAAGCCACCCTCAACACCTACAGAAACGCCATACACAAAACAAAAAAGGACTTCTATGCAAAAAGAATTCATAACTTCATCTTTGACTTGAAGGATTTTTTCTCCTACGTTTCATCACTCACCAAACCAACACCTCCATCCATTCCAGACCATCTAGCGCTCAGTAAGGCCAACGAACTAGCCACCTACTTCAAAACAAAAATCTCAAACCTCACCCTCTCCCTTACAACCCACCAAACGCTTCCAACACCTCATAGCACATACCAACTCACTCTGAATTCTAGACTAGAGTCATTCGAGCCCACATCAGCCATGGAGATTGAAAATTTACTTAAAAAAATTAAACCATCGGCACATCCCTTGGACCCCTCCCTACTAATTTGCTCACTGCCATCTCTAGCACCGTCGCAAAACCTATTGCAGAAATCATCAATACCTCCTTAGCCATGGGCACAGTTCCTAATCAGCTAAAACTTGCAATCCTCAAACCCCTACTGAAAAAACCAACTGCATCACCCATGGACCCAGCCAACTACAGACCCATTGCAAACCTGCCCCTGATCTCCAAATTGATGGAAAAAGCGGTAAATAAACAACTTTCCGAATACCTCGAGGAGCACAGCATTCTTTCCCCGGCACAATATGGTTTTCACAAATCTCGAAGCACAGAGTCCCTTCTGCTTTCCCTCACTGATAATTTACTTTTGAACCTGGAGAAAAAACAGTCATTCTTACTGGTCCTACTAGACCTATCTTCAGCGTTCGACACGGTAAATCACTCACAACTCCTAGAACAACTATCAAACATAGGAATCAAAGGCACAGCCCTCTGTTGGTTCAAATCATTCCTATCCAACAGGTTTTACAAGGTCAGAATCAACAACAAGGAATCTGACCCCATCCTATCAGACCAAGGCGTACCACAAGGTTCATCCCTCTCCCCTACCCTGTTCAACATTTACCTCCTCCCCCTCTGCCATTTGCTATCTCAACTCAAGCTTACTCATTACCTCTATGCAGACGACATCCAGATCCTAATCCCCATCACAGAATCAATTCAAAAAACCTTCGTCTACTGGGAGAATTGTCTTAAACCAATTAAACAACTACTCTCCAGCCTAAACCTGATTCTAAACTCCAGCAAAACAGAGCTGCTACTAATCTCACACAACCCGAACAACCACCCACCTAGTCTGGCACAAACCACATCTTTAAACATGGAGCTCTCTGCAGACGTCAGGAATTTAGGAACTTGGCTTGACAATCAACTTAACCTTAAAAAATTCATAAACACAACCACCAAGGACTGCTTCTTTAAACTACAGGTCCTAAAGAAACTAAAGCCACTCCTTCACTTCAATGACTTTCGCCTCGTTCTTCAATCCATTATTTTTTCGAAACTTGATTACTGCAACTCAATCTTACTGGGCCTCCCCTCCAACAGCATCAAACCCCTACAGATGGTACAAAACGCCGCAGCCAGAATCCTAACTAACCCATCTTGAGCTACCTCCACTGGCTACCCATCAAACAGAGAATCATATATAAAACCTTAACCATTATCCATAAAACAATTCATAACGTCGCACCTATATCTCTACAAACTCAACTTCGCCTACACTCATCGGCCAGACCCATCAGAAGCGCCTACAAAGGCACATTAGTCGCAGCTCCCGCCAAATCAACGCTAAGAAAAAGAGCACTATCCACTGCGGGACCACATCAATGGAATGCGCTCCCACCAGACATAAGACTCGAACCCAACCTACCAGAGTTCAAAAAAAGGTTAAAAACCTGGCTCTTCAGGCAAGCGTTCCAATTCCCAGAGTGTAACTAGGCACCTCCTCCTGTCTTTCAGATCCAACCATTGCAAGGTGTCACAAACACATTGACACTCAATTTCATACACGGACTTGATTATTCTCAATATCTATTTATTTAAGTCATCCTTCTCATATTATATTATTTAACCGATTACTTGCAGACTATATATGCTACTAAAGTTCCTTGTAAAATGTGAACACAAATAATGTTATAATAATATTATCTGTTTGTTAAGTACTATTGTTACTTTCACTGTTCCTTGTAATAATGTTCAATAGTTGATTGTTATTGTTCTATGTTCTATGTAAAAAACCCCAGTCTAACCTCCCAGACCAGGGCAACCTTTTCGTTACTTGTAAACCGGACTGATTTGTATTGCATACAGGAATTCCGGTATATAAAAATTAAAAAATAAATAAATAAATAAATGGTCAGCGACCAGCCCCATGGGTGGGCTGGGTAGGGCGCCTCATGGTACGATGCCTGCCTCACTTCTGCAGCACTAGCCTCCGGGAGACTTCCACTTCTGTACTTGTGCCTGGTCTACGGCGTCCCTAGTGCTAGCTCTATCCGTGTGCCAAAGACTCTGCCAGAACCTGTACCGTCCCAGCGTGGTCTGCGACCTGCCACTGGCGACTGAGTAGGGCATGCCCCGGTGCAGGCCTCTACAGCTTCTGAGACATGCTCTGTCCATTTGCTCCATATCTTGTCTAGAGGCAATTCGAGTCCAGCGTGGTCCGCGACCAGTCCCGCGGGTGGACTGTGTAGGGCACGCTGCATTGTAGTCTCAACCAGATACTTGTCTGAGTCTTCTGAATGCCTAGTATCTCGCTCCTGAGTTTTCTGAATGCCTTGTGCCTCATTCCTGAATCTTCTGAAAGCCTAGTACCTCGTTCCTGAGTCTCGTCTGTGCATCCAAAGTACCTCGTTCCTGAGTCTCATCTGTGCATCCAAAGTACCTTGTTCCTGAGTCTCATCTGAATCTCCATGTCCCGGTCTTCGCTGTCCTGGCCTCCATCCGGCCTGCCGCTCCTTGCCGTACCCTGCGTTGTTGGTCTTCCGAAGCGTGCCGGTCCAGAGGAGGGTCAGTATCTCCAGTCATCTATCATCTGTCCAGCCTCGCTCCTGTCCTGCCCATGCTCGGGCATGCCTCGCCTACCGCGGCACCTCTTCAGAGTTCCTCTGTGGTCGAGCCGTGTCCCAAGAACACACATCTCTTGGTAAGTGGGACCACTCTCCTAGCACTCCTCAACAATACCAGGCTTCCATGGCAGCGTACAGTAATACAAAATCAGAGAAAATGCAAACACACATAATTGCCAATAACATACATAAAACAATATTATTTAAAGAAATGAACATATTACTTTTCCTGCTGATAGCTCCAAGAGATAACAATGACAAAATTTTATTATATTGCTTCTTTTCCATCAGTTATAGGAACTATTGATTGTTTATAGCTTGATCTTTATCCTCCTTGACCAATCTGCTGCTTTTGACACTCTTGATCATCATTTATCCTCATGCTCTGTCCTTATTTGGATTACAGAACATCTTCCTCCTATCTTGGAATTGCTTTAAACATTTCTCATCACATTTTTAGAGTGTTCTCTGGTAGATGCTTCTCCACTGTTTTACCATTCTCTGGCTCTGTTCTTGGCCCTCTTCTCTTCTTTCTCTACTCAATCCGCTGAAGCTATGAAATGGTTTTTTTTTTCTAGAACGAACAATGATGGTACTCAGACTTGGGGCCATACTTAATGGGGGAGAGGAAATCGGGTCAATTGACCAGGGCCCCCCACACCACCAAGGTAGCCCTCCTGTAACTAGTTGCAGGGTTCATTCATGGCCAGGGCTGGTTCTTCTAGATGTTTGCTTAGGTACCACATATTTTTGGGTAGAGTAGCAAACCCCCCATAAACCTGTAGATGCTGCCTACCCACTTTTAAGACACAGCATCACAAGCATCACAAGAGAGAAGGGGATGGAAGCTGGGTATATATGGAGCGAGGGTGCTGGGCAAGAGAATGTAGAGAAGGTATTAGGCAGAAAGAAGGTGGAATGAGAGATAGAGTATGCTGGACACTGTGAATGGGGCAAAGAGATTGAAGTGAAACTGCTGAGCAGGAAGTGAAGAAAAGAAAGAGGAGGAATCTGGGGAGACAAGAGAGGAGAGAAATTAGACTAGGGGACAGAGAAAAGTGATGCGGGGCATTGTGGATACCAGGCAAAGGGAGGGGGATGCAGGGCTTGACAGAAGCGAGTAAGAAGTGGATGTTGAATAGCCAGAGCTTCTGCAAGATAGGCAGGTGTGTAAGGGAGAGGTTGCAAGATTGAAGATTGGCATAGGGCATCTAATACCCTTGCACTGGCCATGGTCAGGGCATGATCCTCCCCCTTCCCAAGCTCCCACCCACTGATAGAGGGTATAAGAGCAGCATTTTTACCTGTTCTACCTCCTCAGTCACAGTCATGGCATGGGAAAGCAACCAAATAAGTTGAAAGAGGGAGGGGGGCAACACTGATGCTTTTCATAGATTTAGATTCAGGAAACTTTGTCCTGAAAAACTTTGTATATGTTGATAAAGAAATGCACAAAGAGATAGGGATAGGGAAAAGAAGAAAAATACATAATAGTGCTAATAAATGTTCCCTCTAATTTTTGACTCGCTACATGCAAATAAATGTTCTTTTGTGCAACTTTGTATAAGCTAAGTTAAAAAATGTGTGCAACAAGCCATAATAATACAAATACTATTGGGATTTCTTGTGCACACTGTGAGGCCAATGTAATAAGACCCACGGCAAAACAGGCAATAGTTATGAGCATGGTTTTTGATCACTGTGCGAGGCTAAAGCTAGCGCCTCTGCGGGATGTAAAACAAATAAATCATGCAAATATTTTGCGAGCAGAAATCCATGCACACATGAAAAAACGTGTGTACCTAAGCGCTGTAATGTCCTATATAACAACCAGTCACATCTGTACAGAAAAGCTGCATTGATAATCCACTCATAAAAGCGAGTGAGTGAATGGGTAACCTTTTTTAGTGAAAGTATGACCTGCAATACATTTTTATACTTTATACTGGAGTATAATTTTTAATATTTCAAATAACTGTGTGCTTCAGAAAACATGGAAAATATTTTCATAGGTGATAATTCATACTGCATGACAGTGATAATGTCGGGTCTTTAAAGAGCAGGAAAAGCAGTGCCTGCTCTAATGGCTGCATCAGTAAGCATGGGAAATGTAGCATTGGTGCTATAGGGGAGAGAGGGAAATTGTAGCACTTGTTGTTGTGATCCTGCCTGCGAGGAGCCTGGGCAGGCTCTTACCTTCTCACAGCCAGCCGGGCTGCTGACGCTGCTGTTTCTCTTTCTCCCTGAATCAGCTGGGGCTGTCCCCGCAGCTGTTGCCATGCGGCCACTCCTCTGCTCCTGTTTCTGCCTTCCCCCGACGTACTGCTGCGATCCTGGGACCTTTCAGCCAGCAGGGAGGCCGTCCTTGCCGGTGCCTGCTTCTGCCCGGGTCCTTGCCTGGCAGGGAAGCTGTCCCTGCCAGTGCCTGCAGCCTGCTACAGCTCTCTACTCTGCCTGCAGTCTTACCTCTCCTCCTGGGGCTGTCTTCACGGCATGGAGCCGTTCCTGCAGTCAGCCCTTCTCCTGCTTCCTGCTTCAGTCCTTGCAGCTCTCGGTTCTCTCTGCCGGTGCCTGCAGCCAGCCTTACCTCTCTCTGCTTCTTCCTGCTTCAGTCCTTGCAGCTGGGAGCTGCTCCACTGACCTGCCTTCACCCAGCTCCAGCCCAGGGCTGCTCCACTGCTTCCCTGGGCCTTCCATGCCACCAGCTTCTAGCTCTTCTCTCCAGCTCCCTAGGGCGTGGGCGCGCGCCTCTCTGCTCCTCTTCAAGGGCCAGCCAGGTGTGGCCCCCTGCTGACCCCTCCCTGGGCGTTGTCCACCTCAGCCCTACTAAAGGGCTCAGCTTTCAGTCTGTCTTTGCCTTCGCAAGGAGTTGGTCACTCCTGAGAGTCTCGTTCCAGGAGCTGCCTTGTATTCCAGCCTTCTGCAAGGTCCTGTGTTTCTTGTTACCTGTTGGAGCTCCTCGTCCAGTCCTGATGTCTGCCTGCCGTTCCAGTCCCAAGGTCTGTCTCTTGATCCAATACCTGTGTTCCAGTCCTGATGTTACCTACTGTTCCAGTTCCATGTTGCAGCCCTGAGGTGTGACTCCTGTTCCAGTATCCGTGTTCCAGTCCTGATGTTACCTGCTGTTCCAGATGTCCTTGTTCCAGCCCTGAGGTCTGTCTTAATCCTTGTTCCTGATCCTGATGCTTTTACCTGCCTTGAGCTGCCAGGAGTGCAGCGTATCCTTGCCTTGAGCTGCCAGGAGTGCAGCAAACCTGCTTCCTCTTTCCTGTGCTCTTCCGCTCTCAGCGTGGTCTGCGACCAGCCTTCCAGGGCTGAGTAGGGCGCGCATGAGGCAGGGTGGTCCGCGACTCAGTCCCGTGGGTGGTCTGAGTAGGGCGCCCTGAGGGACGGTGCCCTTGTCTTCCTTCAGCCCTCGTTCCTGATTCCACCTCTGTGCATCCAGTCCTGAGTCCATGCCTGTGCCTGTCCACGTCTATGCATCCTGCACCTCGTTCCTGAGTCCACGTCTTAGGATCCTGCATGTCTATGCCTGAGTCCATGTCGTTCCTGAGTCTCGTCTGAATCCATGTTCCAGTCTTCGCTGCCCTGGCCTCCATCTGGCCTGCCGCTTCATGCTGTACCCTGCAGCAGGTCCGAAAGGGCTGGGAACGGTCGGAGGACTGTTCACAAGACCAACATTGCGTTGTTGGGTCTTCCGAAGCATGCAGGTCCGGAGGAGGGCCTGTCTTCCAGTCTTCACTCCAGCTTGCCTCCATCCAGCCCATGCTCGGGCATGCCATGCGTCCCGCGGCACCTCTCCAGACCCTTCTGGCGTCGAGCCGCAGCCCAAGGGCACACACATCTCCCAGGAGTGGGATCACTCTCCTAGCGCTCCCCAATACTTGTTTTATTGGCTCTGTACAGTGGCATAATCTTCAAAAAATTGTGATTGGTGTACATACATATCAAAAATCACAGGTCACTTGCCTTTCTTGCTTAAAAGCACATCCTTATATTAGCCTGGCATGGGTGTAGTTTGGAGTTGTTGGGAGTAAGAGGTGTTTAGTGGCTAGCGTCAGGTTAGGAGGTTGTTTTTTTTTTTTTTTTTTAGTTCAAATGTGTTTCTTAAGAAAAACATCTCAAATATACATGCAATAAAATATGACACAATAAAGAGACATTACAAAACCGACGTGACAACTAAATATAAATACAAAAAAAAGTTGCCCAAAACCAAAAATATATAGTCAAATGAGGGGAGTACAGTATAGCTGTGCATTAGCAGAAAATATCCAATGAATTAAGGTAATCATCCAGCGGTTTCCACACCCTAGCCCATGAAGCTAAGCATTGACTTTTAAGAGCAGCCACCTTTTCATATTTGGAATATAAACAAATGTAATTCCACCAGTAATGCTCATTGAGTAATTCACTGTGCTTACAGAAGGATACAATGAGATGAACTGTGACAATAAGAAAAAAATCTAAAAGTTTGAGATAAGATGAGGAAAGAGGAAAGAGAAAAAAGGCAAGGCTACACCACGGAGTACAACTATTTGGTATATAATTGGGCAGCCAAGGTTTAAAATCTGAGAGATAATCCCCCATATCCATTGCCAAAAAGAAACACTATGGGACAATAAAACAACATATGTGAGATGGTAGCCTTAGATGAGGAGCAGGACCAGCATCCATTGGTGGACAAAAGGCCAGCACAGAAAAGTTTCCAGGGAGTCCAAACAGCTCTATGAGAAACAAAAAAGGAGGTTTGGATTAAACTGTAAGACAGTGAAATACGCAATGAAGAATTCAGAAGTATCGCCAGTCAACATCATCAATGGCACAATTACATTCAGAGTACCAAAATGTTTGAAGGCCTAAAGGAGAAGGAAAAAGAGAATGTTGTAGAATTTGATAAAAGTGAGAGGCTAAATGCTCCAGGGGATCCAAGTCCCTTTACATTAGAAATAAATTAGGAAGTTCAGTTAGGTGAAAACGGGACAATAGTGAAGGTGAGAGACAAGCCCGCAGCTGGAGCCAAGTATAAAACTGAGCTGATGGGAGAGAGTAATGCTGTCTACGTTCAGAGAACAAGATAAAGGAGCCATCCCGTATTAATTGAGAAAGAAACCAAATCCCCTGAGCTTTCCAGATAGGGCCATTTGAGAGAAACTCCACGACACGGAGGATGATGACATAAGGCAGTCATATTCATTAAAGGCTCTGTGAGTGGAAGAAAGGATAGGGTGAGCTTGTAAAGTGCAAGTGGGGGCATCCCAATGAAAACTTCAAAAGGGAAAGGGAAAAATAAATCTCTTTCTATTGCCAGCCACCAAGGAGAGTCAGGTATATTCAGCTTAGCAGAAAGCCAATAATACCTTTTTTGCAAAATAAAGGCCTGATGATATCTGTAAAAATCAGGGAAATTAACACCCCCATGGCTTTTATCAGCTTTCAACTTAGAAAGGGCTATCCTTGGCATTTTATGCTGCCAAAGAAAGGGAGTCAGTAACCGGTCCACTTAAATGTAAAAATCCCTAGAATAGGAAATAGGAACCATGGAAAAAATAAATTTAGGCTTGGAGCAAGTATCATCTTAATAGTGTCCAGACGACCCCCACCAAGTTAAGTGTAGGGGGGACCATTGAAGCATGGTGTCCTTTAACATGGTTATTAAGGAAGACTCACAATGAGTCACAGTTTCTAAGATATCCTGAAAGTAAGTAATACCCAAATACTTGAGGCTATGTGAGGAAAAGCGAAATGGGAAGGCTGAGATATTGATATGCAGCCCATGTATATTTAATGCTAACAGCTCAGTTTTGTGCCAATTAACACAACATCCAGAAAAAGAGGAAAAAGCAGATATAATAGACAATAAAGGGGGGAGAGAGGCAGCTGGGTTAAAAATGCATAATAAAACATCATTGGCATATGCTAATAACTTAAATGACTCAGAGCCCAGGACAACAACACATCATTGGTAGGGTAAAACTAACCTGTCTCACAATGGTCTAATCCCAGCTCAGTTTCCCTATTAGTAGAGATGTGAATCGTGTGATCGATCATCTTAACGATCGATTTCGGCTGGGAGGGGGAGGGAATAGGATCGTCGCCGTTTGGGTTTTTTAAATATCGTGAAAATCGTGAAAATCGAAAACCGGCACACTAAAACATCCCTAAAACCCACCCGACCCTTTAAAATAAATCCCCCACCCTCCCGAACCCCCCCAAAATGCCTTAAATTACCTGGGGTCCAGTGGGGGGGAGGGCGGGAAAACCGGCATACTAAAACAACCCTAAAACCCACCCCAACCCTTTAAAATAAATCCCCCACCCTCCCGAACCCCCCCAAAATGCCTTAAATTACCTGGGGTCCAGAGGAAGGGTCCCGGTGTGATCTTCTCCTCTCGGACCTCCGGTGCTTGTAGAAATGGTGCCGGCGCTACCTTTGCCTTGTCATATGACAGGTCAAAGGTAGCGCCGGCGCCATTTTCTTTTTTGTTCCAGAGATCAGGAGGTCGTTCTGGACCCCCGCTGGACTTTTGGCAAGTCTTGTGGGGGTCAGGAGGCCCCCCCAAGCTGGCCAAAAGTCACTGGGGGTCCAGCGGGGGTCCGGGAACGACTTCCTGCATGTGAATCGTTTTTCCGTATGGAAAATGGCGCCGGCCATATGGCATATGGCCGGCGCCATTTTCCGTACGGAAAAATGATTCCCGGCAGGAGATCGCTCCCGGACCCTCGCTGGACCCCCAGGGACTTTTGGCCAGCTTGGGGGGGTCTCCTGACCCCTACAAGACTTGCCAAAAGTCCAGCGGGGGTCCGGAACGACCTCCTGCAGTCGAATCGTGTTGTCTACGGCCAACGCCATTTTGCGCCGCCATTTTGCGCAAAATGGCGCCGGCCGTAGACAACACGATTCAACCGCAGGAGGTCGTTCTGGACCCCCGCTGGACTTTTGACAAGTCTTGTGGGGGTCAGGAGGCCCCCCCAAGCTGGCCAAAAGTCCCTGGGGGTCCAGCGAGGGTCCGGGAGTGATCTCCTGCCGCGAATCGTTTTTCCGTACGGAAAATGGCACCAGCCATATGCCATATGGCTGGCGCCATTTTCCGTACGGAAAAACGATTCACATGAAGGAAGTCATTCCCGGACCCCCGCTGGACCCCCAGGGACTTTTGGCCAGCTTGGGGGGGCCTCCTGACCCCCACAAGACTTGCCAAAATTCCAGCGGGGGTCCGGAACGACCTCCTGACCTCGGGGACAAAAAACAAAATGGCGCCGGCGCTACCTTTGACCTGTCATATGACAAGGCAAAGGTAGCGCCGGCGCCATTTCTACAAGCACCGGAGGTCCGAGAGGAGAAGATCACACCGGGACCCTTCCTCTGGACCCCAGGTAATTTAAGGCATTTTGGGGGGGTTCGGGAGGGTGGGGGATTTATTTTAAAGGGTCGGGGTGGGTTTTAGGGTTGTTTTAGTGTGCCGGTTTTCCCGCCCTCCCCCTTTCCCCGATTTACTATTTTTTGACTATAAATCGGGGGAATTGTTATTGTATCGCGGCTCTAATGATTTTTGATGATTTAAAATATATCGGACGATATTTTAAATCGTCAAAAAACGATTCACATCCCTACCTATTAGTGGGTGAACAATCAAATGCTTGGTTTGGGTTGGAGCGAATAGCTAATAATAAAGGTTCTAGAGCCAAATTGAAAAATAAGGGAGAGAGAGGACAACCCTGTCAGGTGCCTCTATGCAGCGTAAAGCAGAGAGATCTGCAATTATTGAGATACAAAAAAGCTGAGGAGCAGTGATATAACAATTGAATCCATGCTAGGAAGGTAGGACCAAAGTCAAACCATCATAGCATCTCCAATAAGTAAAACCACTCAACTCTGTCAAAGGCTTTCTCTGTATCCAAGGAGAGAACAGTGATTGGAGCTGAAGAAGATTTAGCCAAGGTTTGAGTGTGAAAAAACATCCGAGCAGTATTGGAGATGAGACAATTTTTAATAAAGCCTGTTTGATCAGGATGAACTAGATTCCCCATCACAGGCACCATTCTAGAAGTCAGTATTTTGTTGAATAGTTTATAATCTGTGTTGAGAAGAGATATGGGACATAAGAACATAAGAAAATTCCATACTGGGTCAGACCAAGGGTCCATCAAGCCCAGCATCCTGTTTCCAACAGTGGCCAATCCAGGCCATAAGAACCTGGCAAGAACCCAAAAACTAAGTCTATTCCATGTAACCATTGCTAATGGCAGTGGCTATTCTCTAAGTGAACTTAATAGTAGGTAATGGACTTCTCCTCCAAGAACTTATCCAATCCTTTTTTAAACACAGCTATATTAACTGCACTAACCACATCCTCTGGCAACAAATTCCAGAGTTTAATTGTGCATTGAGTAAAAAAGAACTTTCTCCGATTAGTTTTAAATGTGCCCCATGCTAATTTCATGTACAATAATTGGAAACCAATTTGGGATCCTTCCCAGGTTTTGGGAGTACCACATTACAAGCTTTTGAGAAAAAAGAGTTATATTCAAGATGGGAAGACATACAAATAAAATAATTATGGAGTTTAGGGACAAGCAATTTTTGGAAAGAATGATAAAAGTCCACAGTAAAACCATCTGGTCCAGGCATCTTCCCTTCCTTCAAGGTGGACAATGCAATGGATATTTCAGCAGGAGTAATGGGACTGTGCAGGTCTTGCCTTTGTTCCGGCATAAGAGACAGATGAGACAACTGTGAAAAGAAATGGTTAATAGCAGAAATTGAAACAGAAGCTTCAGAGGAGTATAAATTGGAGTAAAAATCACTAATAGATTGGAGGATATCTGAATCAGACAAAAGCAAGTCTCCATGATGGGATTTAATCCCACTAACACATTTTAGCTCTTGTTTCTTCTGAAGATAGGTGGCAAGTAAATGACCACACTTATTATTTTCTGGATAATAGCGAACCCATTGAGAGAAACAGGTTTTCCCCGCATGGAGGCTTAGGTGCTTATTATAGGCATAGTGAGCACGAATAAGAGGAGATAGAGTATGAGAGGAATGGCAGTGGATGTGATCCCACTCTAGGCAGGCTACTAGGTTCTGAAGTCTAGATAGTTCAGCCCATTGCACCTTCTTCACCATAAGGCTGTAGCTAATAATAACTCCTCAAATTGTGGCTTTAAAGGCAGCCCAAACAGTAGGAGGGGAGACCTCTGAAGATTTGTTGTGGTTAAAATATTCCACAATTTTGGTGCAAAGATATTCATGAAAGGCATCATCCTCCAATATTGCTAGATTAAATCTCTTTAAATGATCTTCTGGAAGGAGGGAGACAAGATTAAAGTGAGAGTAACCGCAGCATGATCAGAAATTACTATAGGCTGAATGTAGGCCACGGAGGTATCTGGGACTAAGGAACATGAGATCAAAAAGTAATCAATATGCGAATATGTAGAATGAGAAGTTGAGAAAAAAGTATAATCCTTATCAGTGGGATGAAGAAGGTGCCACGGATCCACGAGGTTAGCTGCCTCCATCAAACTGTGAAGCACCTTTGGGACATAGAATATGAAAGTTTGGCAGAAGATTGTTTATCTAGGAGAAGATCTAAGGGTTGATTGAAATCACCCCCATGTTAGGAGTTATTTTTGTGATTGCTAATTGCTGTGTTTTTTAAGATAATTATTATTCATTACTCTTTTCTTTTCCCATTGTCTATTGTCTATGATTGCAGTTTGGCAGAGCATTGTTTTGTTATTGTTTTTCTGTCTGTATTTTTGTCCTCTAGGCAAGAAAGAGTGGAATGGGACGTTTTGCGAATGGAGAGTGATGGGACGGTTCTGAGGGTGAGAATGTACATGACAGGTGGACGAGTGGGGAAAGGATGGATAGGAGGAGTGTGGTGTTTGTGTCAGGTGATTGTAGACAGGTAGGGTAGATGGAACAGAAGAAAAGGGGTATGCAAATTTTTGAGGGTGCAGCTAGGGGTGGGAGTGGAGGGAATTGAAGGCGGCTGGAGGAGTTAGAGCACAGGGTGGGGAGGGGGAAGTAGGAGCTGGGAGAGGGAGTGGTGGATAAGGAGATATTGAGCCACTGCAGGCTGATACAGTAATTTGGAGAAGAAATGGTGGCAGATGGAGGCATATTGTTCAGTTGAAGAAAAGGATCTGCTTTCCAGGAAGGTGTGTGAGAACAACCATGCAATATTTGGACAAAAGATATCCACAAGGATAAAGAAAAATATAGCCAAAGCAGCCTGTTGGTGGCAAACAGGTCAGTGGAAAAATTATACCATCACTATTATTCATACCCGTGTGTTCATTGTCTGTTTTAACTTATTTATTTCTTTTTAATTTTTGATAAGTTTTAACTCATTTTATGTTATTTTATTCTGATATTTAGGATTATACTTTTCTGTTTTATTCTTACTTGTATTTCACATTATGTATGTAATTAAGTGGTTTATAAATTTAAATACATGTTAATTTAAATGTAAATGACACCAGATTAGCTGTAAAAGCCAAGGTGGCCCAGATAGAAAGGTCAAAGTGCCAAATAGGAAGAGTGCCACCATGCTAGATTCAGCTTACAGAAAAAGATCTGATAAGGGCCACTGTACAAAGGGACTTTATCACAGGGGTCCATACAGGAAGGACTGACACAGAAGCTGCAGACGGAGGCTGTGGGCATAGTGTAGAGGTGGAGGTGACTGCTGTAGAGGAGAAAGGAGCAGAAGAAGAAAATTCAACCATTGCACCAGATGGGGAGTTGCAGGATGCATCTATAATGGTGTTTTGAGACCCCATTGGGGAATTGCAAGACATCAATGATAATGTTGAGCTTAATCTAACTTGAGTGGAGACATCACCCAACTCTGGGGTGGTGGCCCCCCTGCTGCCGAAAAGGCCTCTACTGGCTGAGGAGGTGCCAACTTTTGAAAGTCCACGCATCTCCATGGATGCCTTTGCAGAGAACCTTTCAGCAGAACTCATTGCTAGGCAGGAGCATATTCAGGGCAATATGACAACAAGATGGAGGGCTATCCAGTATGAGATTAAGCAGCTGTGAAAAGAAGTTAGAAGAATGTGAAGACAGGCTAGACACTAGGGATGTGAATCGTTTTTCAACGATTAAAATTATCGTCCGATAATGTTAATATCGTCTTAAATCGTTATAGAACACGATACAATAGAAATTCTAACGATTTATCGTTAAAAATCGTTAAATCGTGTTAGTGCGCACTAAATCGAGTTAGTGCGCACTAACTCCCTGTTAGTGCGCACTAACTCGATTTAGTGCGCACTAACTGAAAATGATACAAATAAACACTTTCCAGGTCACTGAAGGTCAGTTAGGAATGAATATGTGTTCCTATTGGCTGGCTGCCCTCTTATCTATTGATGTTACCAAGGTTACCACTGAGGTGATGGTTGGGGGGGATGGGAAATGGAACTGGAAACTAACGAACACCAACAGAAAATGAAACAAAGTGTTCACACTTCCCAGGTCAGTAAAGGTCACTTAGGAATGAATATGTATGTATGTATTCCTATTGGCTGGCTGTGCTCTTATCTATTGATGTTACCAAGGCTAACACTGAGGTAATGGTTGGGGGGATGTGAAATGGAAACAGTTGGAAGCTTGACAAAAAAAGTAATGTAATGATCAGCACTCACGTGACTAGAACTTGTTTGTTTATTATTTTTGTTAGCAGGCACCTGAAATGCTAGTGCAGGTTGAATTTGCCAATCACTGTGCATTTTAGAAAGGTGGTCCTGGCTGGAACTGTACACAGTTCAAATATATGTAACTGATTGTTGGTAAGTGTATTTTTTAAGTAGCCACACTGGCACAAGTATGTTTACTTTTCCTCCTACTTAACTCACTAGCTCAGCTTTGTAAGAAGGGCTTCTCTGCTTGTGTGTTGTTTTTGTTTGGTGTGAGGAGAGCAGAAACATCAGATCTTTATTCAATCTACTACAGTCATCTCTTACAGTGCCCTATCCCTATTAATACCAGGAGTGTTGTGATCTTCCTGCACACAGTGCCCTAACCCTGATACCAGTCTGAGACAGCTCCCTCCCTGCATTACTAGTGAGAGGCTGGCTTCACAGACAGGGGGGAGCTGCCTGACCCTCACTCCTGACTTCCCCAATGTCCCAGCTAGTGAATGGTGTGTGGGTGAGGGGGGGGGGGGGATGGTGAAGTCTGAGACAGCTCCCTCCCTGCATTACTAGTGAGAGGCTGGCTTCACAGACAGGGGGGAGCTGCCTGACCCTCACTCCTGACTTCCCCCATGTCCCAGCTAGTGAATGGTGTGTGGGTGAGGGGGGGGAGGAGGATGGTGAAGTCTGAGACAGCTCCCTCCCTGCATTACTAGTGAGAGGCTGGCTTCACAGACAGGAGGGAGCTGCCTGACCCTCACTCCTTACTTCCCCCATGTCCCAGCTAGTGAATGGTGTGTGGGTGAGGGGGGGGGGGGGAGGATGGTGAAGTCTGAGACAGCTCCCTCCCTGCATTACTAGTGAGAGGCTGGCTTCACAGACAGGGGGGAGCTGCCTGACCCTCACTCCTGACTTCCCCCATGTCCCAGCTAGTGAATGGTGTGTGGGTGAGGGGGGGGGGGGGATGGTGAAGTCTGAGACAGCTCCCTCCCTGCATTACTAGTGAGAGGCTGGCTTCACAGACAGGGGGGAGCTGCCTGACCCTCACTCCTGACTTCCCCCATGTCCCAGCTAGTGAATGGTGTGTGGGTGAGGGGGGGGGGGAGGAGGATGGTGAAGTCTGAGACAGCTCCCTCCCTGCATTACTAGTGAGAGGCTGGCTTCACAGACAGGGGGGAGCTGCCTGACCCTCACTCCTGACTTCCCCCATGTCCCAGCTAGTGAATGGTGTGTGGGTGAGGGGGGGGGGGAGGAGGATGGTGAAGTCTGAGACAGCTCCCTCCCTGCATTACTAGTGAGAGGCTGGCTTCACAGACAGGGGGGAGCTGCCTGACCCTCACTCCTGACTTCCCCAATGTCCCAGCTAGTGAATGGTGTGTGGGTGAGGGGGGGGGGGGGATGGTGAAGTCTGAGACAGCTCCCTCCCTGCATTACTAGTGAGAGGCTGGCTTCACAGACAGGGGGGAGCTGCCTGACCCTCACTCCTGACTTCCCCCATGTCCCAGCTAGTGAATGGTGTGTGGGTGAGGGGGGGAGGAGGATGGTGAAGTCTGAGACAGCTCCCTCCCTGCATTACTAGTGAGAGGCTGGCTTCACAGACAGGGGGGAGCTGCCTGACCCTCACTCCTTACTTCCCCCATGTCCCAGCTAGTGAATGGTGTGTGGGTGAGGGGGGGGGGGGAGGATGGTGAAGTCTGAGACAGCTCCCTCCCTGCATTACTAGTGAGAGGCTGGCTTCACAGACAGGGGGGAGCTGCCTGACCCTCACTCCTGACTTCCCCCATGTCCCAGCTAGTGAATGGTGTGGGGGTGAGGGGGGGGGGGAGGAGGATGGTGAAGTCTGAGACAGCTCCCTCCCTGCATTACTAGTGAGAGGCTGGCTTCACAGACAGGGGGGAGCTGCCTGACCCTCACTCCTGACTTCCCCCATGTCCCAGCTAGTGAATGGTGTGTGGGTGAGGGGGGGGGAGGAGGATGGTGAAGTCTGAGACAGCTCCCTCCCTGCATTACTAGTGAGAGGCTGGCTTCACAGACAGGGGGGAGCTGCCTGACCCTCACTCCTGACTTCCCCCATGTCCCAGCTAGTGAATGGTGTGTGGGTGAGGGGGGGGGAGGAGGATGGTGAAGTCTGAGACAGCTCCCTCCCTGCATTACTAGTGAGAAGCTGGCTTCACAGACAGGGGGGAGCTGCCTGACCCTCACTCCTGACTTCCCCCATGTCCCAGCTAGTGAATGGTGTGTGGGTGAGGGGGGGGGGGAGGATGGTGAAGTCTGAGACAGCTCCCTCCCTGCATTACTAGTGAGAGGCTGGCTTCACAGACAGGGGGGAGCTGCCTGACCCTCACTCAAGCAGAGAAGCCCTTCTTACAAAGCTGAGCTAGTGAGTTAAGTAGGAGGAAAAGTAAACATACTTGTGCCAGTGTGGCTACTTAAAAAATACACTTACCAACAATCAATTACATATATTTGAACTGTGTACAGTTCCAGCCAGGACCACCTTTCTAAAATGCACAGTGATTGGCAAATTCAACATGCACGTGTCTGCTAACAAAAATAATAAACAAAGAAGTTCTAGTCACGTGAGTGCTGAGCATCACATTACTTTTTTTGTCAAGCTTCCAACTGTTTCCATTTCACATCCCCCCAACCATTACCTCAGTGGTAACCTTGGTAACATCAATAGATAAGAGCACAGCCAGCCAATAGGAATACATATTCATTCCTAAGTGACCTTTACTGACCTGGGAAGTGTGAACACTTTGTTTCATTTTCTGTTGGTGTTCATGATTTTCCAGTTCCATTTCCCATCCCCCCAACCATCACCTCAGTGGTAACCTTGGTAACATCAATAGATAAGAGGGCTGCCAGCCAATAGGAACACATATTCATTCCTAACTGACCTTCAGTGACCTGGAAAGTGTCTATTTGTATCATTTTGAGTTAGTGCGCACTAACTCGAGTTAGTGCGCACTAACGGGGAGTTAGTGCGCACTAACTCGAGTTAGTGCGCACTAATCGGAAAAAACGATTTTTAACGATTTTTCAACGAAATAATCGTGCCAAACACGATTTTCTTCTCCTGCCACACGATTTCTATCGTTAAGACGATATGGAAAACGATTCACATCTCTACTAGACACTCAACCCAGGACCTATTTGCTGCGATCAGGGAGTTGAAAGCAGCTTTGAAGCTCATCAAAACTCAGCAAGTGACAGTCCAGCCATCCAAAATAACCCTCTCGCAGAGGTAGAGACAGAGGCAAAGGGAGGGGGGAGGGGAGGGATAAGGATAGCAATATAAAGATGAGAGTGCGTTCTACAAAATAAAAGGCAGTTCCATAAAGAATGTCATCTTTATCGCTCATCCATGCTTTATGCAGAGATGGGCAAACAGCTTCTGCATATCTTACTTTTTGCTGACTGACCTCACGCCTGCAAGTCTCATCTTTTCACAGATTTCTCTTCTACCCTGCCTCTGCCTTTGCCTGGCCTGTCTTTGCTCATCACTGCTGTATATGGATATGGACAATGAGCTAGTGCACCTGAATGCTTCTCTCACATTCAAGTCTCATCTCCTCGCTGATGCCTCCATCCTCATGAATTTTAGTATACTTGGTCATCTCCTCCCTTGCTCATCTCTTCTAAACATTTGAGTAGCATCACTTTAAAATTCCAGTGGTCTCATCACTTCTTAGGTTGCTTGAGCTGGAAGTGTATTGTGGAGAATGTTTTTGGCAAATACGTTTTCTTTCTCTCTTTTTTTTTCTCTTATGGAAGTTATAATAAACTTCATTGCTCATTCATGCTGTATGCGGAGGGGCAAACAGATTCTGCACACCCTTCTGTTGCTGACAGACCTTTTGCCTTCAAGCCTCATCTCTTTGCAGACTTCTCTCTCTCCCTGTCTATCCCTTTACCTGGCCTGTCTTCGCTTGTCACTGCTGTACGTGGATATGGACAATGAGTTAGTGAACCTCTAGCCGGTGAGAATTATTCTCTCATATTCAAGTCTCATCTTCTCGCTGATGCCTCCATCCTCCTGAATCTTCTTATAATTGGCCATCTCTCCTCCATCGCTCGTCTCTTCTAAACACGAGTAGTATCACTTTAACATTTCCCAACCCCTTTCTTTTGTTTTATTTCAACTGCCTTTCCCTCCTACCAATCCCCCCCCCCCTTCCTCTCCTGTGAAAGACTGGCTCCTGACAATTTCTCTAAACCCTCCACCCACCCAGCTCTCCCTCTCCTAGCCATCCTTGCTCTAGATGCTCATTCTGTTCATGACATTTTCTAAATGTTTTTTTTATTAATCTCTTCTTTTTAGGTGGATATTATTGTCGTTTGCTGCTGGTGTATGCGTAAATGGCAGTTTTGGGCTCCTTTTTCTTCTGGAGCCAATGCTTCTCATTATTGCATGCCTCATCTGTTCACAGAGACCTCTCCATCCTCGACAATCATCACTCAACTTTAATGTTAAATAAACTATTTACACAGACATTAAATATGTGGTCATTGCAAAATTTGTGCTCAAACACTGGAATTGAAGGAATATAATAACTAATAACTGGATGTGGGACAATAAGTAAATCTACAGCTCTAACACTAAACTTTCAAAAAGGAAACTTTGATAAAATCAGGAAAATAGAAATTACTGAAAGGTGCAGCTGCAAAGGTTAAAAGTGTTCAACAGGCATGGACATTGTTTAAAAATACAATCCTAGAGATGGTCACCTGATGCAATGTAAGGGGAAGATGTGATTTCCCTTCACAGCGCCAGCCCTCTGGGATTCAGCCCCATCAACGGCGCTATTCCCTGCATTTTGCAGTAAAAAATTATTAGGAGTATTATCTGTGGCAGCCTCATCAACTGGTAAGCGTGATGATGTCCAGATTAACAAAAAAGGAGAAGGCGAACAAAAATTCACGTGGCCTAGACTCACAGCCCAATATGGCTCCGGATCCTCTGGCACTGCCATGCACAGCGGCGATTGACGAAATTAAGGCAGCAATCTCTGAACTGTTAGGCCCGTAACTAAAAATGATTGTAGATAAACTTACAGAGCTTACCATGGCAGTTGCCAGATATGAGGCCCGATTTATGGACCTTAAACAGCGTGTCTCCAACTTACATGATGGCTGCCAGCTCTCCCACGATGCAATCACTGCCCTTAAAGCAACGCTGGAGAAACATACTGAGCACCTGGAAGATCTTGAAAATAGGTCGAGGAGGTAAATCCTCCACTTTCTGGAGCTACCGGAGGCTTTGGCAGAAAATGCCTGCCGCTCTTTTTAGAAGGCTGGCTGCAAAAAGAACTGATCCATGTTATAACATGCACTCGATAGTGCGCACATGTTATAAAATCGGGTGTACATTTGTGCGTGCCAGATAGTGCGCACTAATGTACCCCGCGCACATAATATAAAAAATCTGCCCCAAAGTATATCCCATGCTACTAATGCCATTAATAGCAGTGGCCATTCCCTAAGTCAACTTGATTAATAGCAGTTCATGGACTTCTCCTCCAAGAACTTATCCAAACCTTTTTTAAACCCAGCTACACCAACTACACTAACCATATCATCTGGCAACAAATTCCAGTGCTTAACTGTGTGTTGAGTGAAAGAATTTCCTGTTACCTTCCGGCGATCTGCGAGGCTCAGGTCTCTTCCTGGTATCGCTGCTCAGTGGCATCTTCCGGAGGCAGCACGGCCCGGTGTGAGTCGCATTCAGGCTCCGCCCACCGAGATGCATCAGCAGTCCTCCCAGAAGTTCCCGCTTTTGTGCGGGAACCTTTTAGATTTAAAGCTGAGCCCAGCACAGCATTGCTTCGGCTACAGGCTTGCTTGTGCTGGTGCTATTGTTGCTTATTCTTTTGCTGATCCTGACTCTGGACTGTGCTTTGGATTGCCTGCTTGCTGTCTACCCCTGACCCGGATTAGATTTTGCTCTTCTTTGCCTGTCGCCTGCCCTGACTTGGGACTGTGTTTGGCTTCGCCTTCTTGCCTCTTACCCACGACCCAGATTGGACTTTATTCTCCTTTTGCCTGCGGCTTGCCCTGACTCTGGATTGTTCCTGAGATTTGCTCTCCACTGTCCACTCAACCTCCGCTCTAGGGTGTTCACCATGGCCTAAAGTAAGAATGTTGTCTACTAAGGGATCCACAATCACATCCGCAACAAAGGGAAGCCAGAATTAAAATCCCTCTGCCACTCATTGTGACCTTGAGCAAGTCACTTCACCCTCCATTGACTCAGGTTCACAGCTGTATTGCTGCATTGTTTTGTCTCACTACAATACACATCATCCCTTTTTGTGCGATGGTGGCACCCAGAGCATGGGGCTGCCATCACTTTAAAGGGCCAACCTATCCAAAATACATAAATTGCCGAAAGTAAAAAAAAATTGTGTGGGGTTCAAACCTTTCCCCTCTCCGCAGCCCGAGGTCACTACTCGGTCCCAACAGCCAAATTAATGAAATTGCTCAGCTGATTGTGTGACAATGGCCCCCATTCCCCAGTCCTATTAAGCTAGATAAAAAATGTGTCTTTGTGTATCCCCTTTCAAAAACCTAAGTACCAGCAGGTTCTCTATTTGCTCTTCTCCCCTCCACACCCAAATGCAATAAACGTGTCATTGAGGCATAAGGACACACCCTCCAGGCCCACCAAGTCCAAAAAATAATCATTGAGGTCTAGTGGGAGCCAATTCCCACCCCTAAATCCTTCTACTAAACCACATTACCTCCAAAAGTTGATTAGTATCTATAGAAAAGGCCCAGGGGGCCCCCTAGCCTCAGGCCCATTCAGAACCATTTTCCAAAATGGTGATCACCTGACCTTGCTCCTGTCACATGACGGGGGCAAGGTCCTGGCACTGAACTTGGGATATGTGGCTGTGGTCTGGTGACCAGACTTTACCCCAGTCAAGTGGTTGGGGCAAGGTCAGATTGGTGACATTTTGGAAAATGGTGCCAACCAGGTCCGGGGCTAGGGGTGTCCTAGTATTTTCCAATGGATATTAATCAACGTTTAAGGTAATGGGGAGCAGGAGAAGAGTTTGGATGTGGAGGGTGGCTCCTATTAGACTACAATATTTTTTTTTATTGAACTTTGGGGGTTGTGGGGATGGTGCATCGATCTCTATACACTAACAAAAAATGTTTTGCTTTGGGTGGAAGGGGTACATGGGAAATCTAATGGTATTTATTTTTTGGAAAGGGGATGGGGTGATACATAATGACACATTTTTAAATCTATGGTGACAGGGCTGATGGTGTGGGAGGGGGGGGTGTCTTCATTGTGCAATCAGCAGAGTAATTATTTTAATTTGGCTGTCAGAGCTGCTTCAAGTGGCATCCCTGGGCTGAGTATGAGGTCAGATTTAACCCTCGCACAATTATTTTACTTTTGGCTACTTTTTTTCCTCATAGATTGGACCTTTAAATCTAACATGGGAGCACTTCGACACACATTAGGGTCTCAATAATCTGGCATTAGATTAAAAGTTTCCCAGGAGAAGTAGCTAAATTAATGTGGCTAACAACTTTCAAAGTCAGTCACATTCATTTATTTACATGGGATTACCTATGCATGATCTTCTTTTCATGGATTTCATGCATTCATTCAAATCCCATGAAAAGCAGCTCATTGTAATAGAGGTGGGAATCTGGGGAAAAATCTGTAAATATTAAAAATATCTTGTGATATAGCCATGATAGAGCTATATCGCATGATATATGCTGTTTAACGCATGTTATAGCCCTACCACAGCTTGATGAAACTCCCAGTTAAATTGTGAGCCCTCTGGAGACAAGAAAATATCCACAGTACCTGAATGTAATCTGTTTTGAAGTGGCTGGAAGGCAGAATATAAACCAAAATTTAAAAATTATATGTCACCTAAAGAAAAAAATCCCAGCAGAAATTTGCACCTGATTTTTCTGTATGCACTTTTTTTCTAGAATGTTTATAAAATTAGACACAACTATCTCTGGAGAAAACATATTATTTTATTTTCCAGATGATTGTACTAAAATTTCTGAATGAACATAAGTAAAAATTGTGTCAATTTAGGGCTATAATATGTACATTTAACATAGATATCTAGTTATATATTATGTAGCAATGAGACATCTAAGTAATAGCAGTTAGTACTTTACAGAGAAATTTTAAAAGTCATGTATATTGGTAAGGAACTATTTACTTGTGTAAAACAGCTTTGTATAAATAGCCCATCCTCAATGCAACCTAAAGTGCATGTATCTTTCTACATTTCAGCTGCAATAAGGGAGGCATTCTCGGCAGAGTGTTTTTGTCAGGAGAGGAAAAGTTCACATGTAAATAATATCTTCAATTCTATGTGCATAATTTTCGAGCAAAAATCTACATGCAGAAAACTCAGATGTAAATGCCCGTGGGCACTTTGCACACTTGGCAATTTTCAAAATGAATGTATGCACATCTGTTTACTTTGAAACTTATAGCAAACATGGGTGAACATTTCATCAAAGTGCATAGTGGGGTGGATTTTAAAAGGGTTATGCGCATATATTACGCGTGTATCCCCGAAAACCCGCTCCTGCTCGCGCCGAGCCTATTTTGCATAGGCCCGGCGAGACGCGCAAGTCCTGGACACGCGTATGTCCCGGGGTTTGAAAAAAGGGGCGGGAAGTGGGTGGGGTGGGCGGTCTGGGGGTAGGGTGGGGGCGGGACCGAGGCCTCTGGCACAGCGGCCATGCCGGGGGATCGCGTGCCAGCGCGTGCAACCTACGCCTGCCCGGAGGCAGGCACAACTTTTTCAACAAAGGTCGGGGGGGGGGGGGTAGATGGGGCTGGGGGGAGGGTTAGGTAGGGGAAGGGAGGGGAAGGTGGGGGATGGCGGAAGGAAAGTTCCCTCCGAGGCCCCGTTCTCGGAGAGAAAGGGGAAAGCCCTTGGGGCTCCCCTAGGGCTCGGCGCGTGCAAGGTGCACAAGTGGGCACCCCCTTGTGCACACTGACCCCGGATTTTATAACATGTGCGCATCTGCGTGCACATGTTATAAAATTGGGTGTAGATTTGTGCGCCGGGTTGCACGCACAAATCTACGCCCACACGTACCTACTAAAATCTGGCCCAGTTTGAATATTGCCACCTTAATACCTAAAAGATGCACATTTCACAAAATGCTTATCTAGAAGGGAGAGGGTTACTATTGTGCAAACATATTATAGAGAAAGGGCTTCTACCAAGCATAGAAAGTCTGTTCCATAGTAATAATGCCAGTGTAGCAAAGTTGTAATTAACACATAATTACAGTCAAGAGGACATCCTCAGATGGTCCACTGGTCTTAAATGGAAAATAAAGTGAAATTGCCAGATGTTGACTGGTCCCAGATCACAAAGGTAAACATTCATTTTTAAGAGTAAAAATAAATGCAGATACTAGGTGTAATTATATGTCCTTTATATTGATTTTTATTTGGTTGTATAATGATGTATAGTTGGACTAGTTACATATGAAGATAACATAAGCTATGATGGGTTGAAAATTGAACAGAACAAATGAATATTTCTTTTGTCATACGGATATCAAACACTTTGAAAGTAAAAGGGTTAATTAGTTTTGTGGTTAATTGCACAATGATCTCAATGCACAATTTATATATGTTGCTGTCTCCACCGCTTCCCCCTTGCTAGCTGTGTTCAGGGCTCACCTCCGAGGCCGGGAATGCCGCCTCCATGGCTCTGCTGAACAGTCAGGGCGTCCGCCATTGCTGGGCCGTCTCGCTGCCGCTCCGCGCGCGCGTGGGGACGCGCGTTATGGACGCACGCTCACTGGAAGCCTGACCCCGCCTGAGCTAGTCACGCCACGCCCCAAGCCCGATATAACCGGCATCCCTCAGTCCTCTCATTGCTTTGCAATGAGGGTCGCTACCGTGAGTAGTTCTTAGTTGCACTTCCGTTGTCCTGCCTCAGCTACCGACTTGTGCTCTTTCCTGACTCTGCTTCTGCCTGCCGCCAGCCACCGACCTCTGCTCGTTCCTGACTGCTTCTGCCTGCCGCCAGCCACTGACCTCTGCTCGTTCCTACTCGACCACTGTCTGCCACAGCTGCCACGCTCCTGGACATTGCCTCCTGCAGGCCTGAACTGGAATCACTGCCAGACTGTCTTGGGTCCTGATACCTTCTACTCCCTGCCAGGCTCTGGCCTACTCGCTGCTGGCTCCCAGCTTGCACCCTGCAAGCTCCAGTCAAGACACTACTGACTCTGATCCTGCTTCCGCTTGCCCTGTGCTCCCTGGCCTATTGGCTCTTGCTACTGGACTCTGTGCTCACCCTTGCCCGGGCCTTCCTAGAGAGACTATCACTGTGCAGAAGTCCCAAGGGACTGGGACCCTACGGGCTCCTCCTGGGGGGGTCCTAGTTTCCGGGTGAAGAGCTTAGCTGCACTCCCAAGTCCCGAGGTTCTGGGACCCTACGGGCTCCTCCTAGGGGGTTCCCAGTTCCCAGGTGAAGACCCCTGCGTGTCTCCTAAGTCCCAAGGCTCCAGGACCCTACGGGCTCCTCCTGGGGGGTTCCTGGTTCCTGGTTCCTGTGCTCGTGGCTCCGCCTCCCGAGCTACTCTTCCCAGGGTGGTTCGGCTCAAGCGTCCACTCTCGAACCGCGGCTCCCAGGCCGCAACAATATAGTAGCTTTGGCAATATGATGAGAACTCTCCTAGCTCAAAGTTCTGTTCCAATAATTCTCTGATATCTCCATGTGATCTTTTTTTTTTTGTATTATTCAGGGTTTCTCTTTACTGAAAGTATAATGAAAAATAATGTCTGGATATGTGCAAATTATGTAACTGTATATTACTTTCAAGTGCTATTATAGTCTTTGTGCAAGCCTTTGTAAAAATAAAAATGGCTGTCTTAAATGGTGAAGTGTATGCAATCAGCTGCAATCTGAAAAAAAAAATTCAAAATTTGTGTTCATAATGTAATACCTATTCAAATATAGATATATCCTATGGAAAAGAATTCAGAAATGTCTATTGCTAAAGATTGATGTACATTATAGATAAAATTATAGAAATGATTCATAGATATACATATATATGATACTGATAAAAAGAGAACAATTCAGAAATTTTCAGGGATGTACAGCTAAATAATAGTTTTTGATTTGGATTGTTTTCACTCTTTATGTCTGTTTTATTTACATGCATAAAATTAGACTGCTTGAGCCCAATAGTCTGTATGTCACCAACGTACTGTGTGTACGTTGGCCTGCAGAGGTTTATGCAAATATTTTATAAACTGTGTGATGAGCGTATGCTTTAGTACCCATATATTTGCAATACAGGAAAAGGTATACTTTATAAAATAGCACACATATATTGAATATGTGTAATCAATGTAACTTACATGAGAAACATCCCTGAGTTATACGCAGGTGTATGTATTTATAAACAATGTGCATACTCCGCTTTTGAAAATATTTACTTGTGCATGTACATGCAAGCAATAGTTTGCAGACACCACCACCAAATCACTCAGACCTCCAGTTTACTCTCGCCCTCCAGCACTTAACCCAGACCTCTTAACAAAAAACTATAGACAAAAGACAAGTGCAATTACACTTCTGCAACTTACTTAGCAGGTGTAAAAGCATACACACAAGTTCAGTAATGTATACGCATAGAACACTTGCAAAATATCAGCTTGTATATGTACTAATGATGAACCATGCCCTGAAACATCACTAAACTGTTCCTTTTTCTCCCTGTTAACATTTATACACAACATTGCAAGTATGCACATATTTGGGATGTTTCCAAAAAAGCAAATATATGAATGCATGCTACTTGCACATGTATATGCCATTTTTATTAGTGTAACCACCGAGATACTTTTTTAAAATTAACCCATGTGTGTAAATAATTTATGTGTATACACCTTCAAAAATGAATTGAACAAATGTGCATACCTAGAAATTTTCATAATGCAGGCTAGTCTACATGGGGAATCATTTGGAATATCAGTATTCCATAGAATGGTGTAAAGTGCTCTGCACATAAAATATATTAATACCTGTAAATGATCTATATACCTGCAACACTGATCATGTTTAATACTTTATTTTTGATTATGCATTCAATAAAAAGAAAATCTATGTACTGCAATAATTCCAACTCACCAAATAACATTAAAGTATTGTAAGAGAACCTGGAGTCAGGAAAGTTCTCATCAAAATGCCAAAGACACTGTGTAAATTTTAAAGTGAGGTTATTAGGCATCCAACCATAAATCTATATTAACTATTAATATAGTTAATATCCTTATGGTCAATAAGTATTGCATTTTTTAAAATTCATTTTTCAGACCTTAATAAAATGTGTGCATAAGCAAACCATATATCTTCAGAAATCCATATTGAAATATGTATATAACCATTCTTTCATGCAGTTGACTAAGGAATTTTTCAGTGCTGTACTGATTAAAATTTATAATACTATGTTCTTCTATTTAGAAAACTATGCATTGTTTTGTTTATGCTCTTCATTAAATAAAAAAGAAAATATGTTTTTAGCCATTTTTTAAAATACATATATATCTCAAGTTTTTCCAATATATGAATATGTTTTGGCATTGACATCATATACAATACATTTCTGGTATTATTATGTCTGCATGTGTATAAACTAGATATATATGTTTTACGTTTCCTTCTTTAAAAACACGTGCAATCAGGTGTTAAAAATGAGATTATCTCAAATTGGAAGATGTATATTTGATTTTTACTACATATAGAACAAAAGAGAGAAAGAAAATATAAAACATTGTATATTAAAGGTTTGTATTGATTAGAATACTCTGTGAACTTTATGTGATTTTACTTTCCAAATAATTCCTTTCTTCATTCTTAGCTAATGGATCTGTTGTCTAGGTTCACTTGTAGCATAAGGAAACATTTTACTGGTTTGAATTGATTTATTACCACTGAAATAAGCACAGTAAATGTAAATATAAGATAAGATGTTGACTAAAAATAATGGAATTCTAATCTGTTTTGGCAATCACATGATATTTTTTTTTTAAAAAGATTCATACTTTACTAAATGGGAGCAATTTCTTCTTTTACAAGGTATGGCAGCATTTGTTAATAATAAAGTATGAATATACAAATAAGCTTAAATTAACTTTATCTATCTTGTCTTAGAAAACTAGCATTATAATTAGTGCATTTCTTACCTTTAGCTTGTTGCGCAGATAATAAAAGTGTTCTGCTGCATTCAGCAAGTGGTGGTATAGAAGTTAAGAATCAGAATACAATATATATATATTTTTTTTTTTAATTAAATTTTTTTTAAGGACTCACATGTCCTGTTTTGTCATTTTTGCAGTTGTGTCATGTGATGCAAGTCTGAGCCAAAGTGTACATAGGAACAGATTGAAAATTATGTGCATGATGTATTAAGACATTCAACTTGCTAGTATATATTAATTCAGAACTAACTATGAGTAACATGTACTGAAGGGTACTGTTGTGTTTAGCACATGGTAAATACGTACATCACCCTATAAACAAAAGGTGATCACATCAAATATATCACAGTTCAACATTTTTACATATAATGGGAAAAATTAGACACCTACATTGTAAAACCCCTGCTGTTTTACTCTATCACATGAAATAAGAAGGACATTATTAAAAAACAAAAACATTCTAACTTATCCTCTGTAAAAAATGTTTTAAAAAGGGGCAATCCTACATTTCTGCAGGTGGATAGCGGCTCGTATCGTTTAAAAACAGACTGACCTTGAGCTTGATATTAATAGAATCTTTCATAACTCTGCTTCATGCACTTTAAATTTAATATTTCACTCTCTTTCTAAATATGCATATCATTTGGGATGTGCAAGCAGAATAATTTTGTTTATTTATTTATTTAGAATCTTTTCTATACCATCATTAAATTATTTACCATCATAACGGTTTACAAACAGGCACATATAGTAAAAAATTGTTAGTACTTAACAGGGGTGCCAATAAATATCCAGTAACATATAATTTCATATAAAGACTATTTGGTTTGGTTCATTTCGTTTATTTTTTACCTGTTTTTTGGTCATATTTCATTTCAGGGGGAGGAGAGCGTACTTTGATTCAGATTTTTATGCAGGAAAATAGTGCTGAAACAATCCAACCTAGCAATATGTTCTTAAGTGTAAAACTAGCTCCATGTTTACCCCACCCACAAACGTTAACAAAGAATTAAAATCCCACAATGTGACCCGCAACTGCCCTTTTTGAATAACCTCGTCCCTTTGAAAGCAACACATATCTAATCGTCCAGACATCTGGAACTGCAGCAGGAATTCTGTTATTTTCTGACATCCACCAGAATATGCTGCTCAAGTTGCTGGTGCTACTGAATTGCTTATGTCACTGGGTTCCATAACTCCATACATTTTCTGAAACTGCTGTCCCCCCAAAATCTTCTCCAGGTGCTAGTTTCCTGGAAGTCGACCACTTAAAACAAGGCAAACATTCAGCAATTTTAACATGTTTAGCCTGCACAGTAACATTACTCTGTTACTAGGTCAACTCTCTCATAAATACAGATACCCAAGGACATTTTGCTGAATGCCTATTAACAACATCTACGACTGTACAATTTTCACATCTAAATATCACTTTTCTATTCTTGAACAACTGAGGCTAAATGGCCACTGCAACCAATATAGGAAATAGCTCTAAAAAAGTGATATTCCTTGAGATCCCAGAATTTCTCCATTCCTCAGGCCAATGTGCTGCACACCATGCACTATGACAATATATATCAAAACCTTGAGCCCCTGCAGCATTTGAATATAATTCCAAATGATTACTAGATAAAGCTTCAGACTGCCAATATGATAAGCCATTAAATTCTTGCAAAAAAAGTCTCCCATACTATCAAATCTTCTCATATTGCTCCTTTGATTCTGATAAAATAATACTTTCTTTGTTTTCCTGCCATAGATGCTGATAGTCTCCTTTTTAAAAAGTCCTTCCCATGGTATGACTCTACATGCAAAATTTAAACTACCAACCAAGAATTGCATAAATTTCAAAGTCACTTTTTTCATACAACAAGCTTCCTCAATCAAATCCTGTAATTTTTCAACTTGCTCACAAGTAAATGAAAGGTCATTTGAACTGTTTCTATTTCAATTCCTAAAAAGGTCAAAATATGAGCTGGACCCTCAGTTTTTTCATGAGCTAGTAGAATACCAAAATTTAGAATGGAACCCAGCCTCTCAACCTTCAAGAAAAGACTCAAGACCTGGCTGTTCATGCAGGCTTTTCCTAACTCCAATATTATTTAACTCCTAACAATCAACACACATCACCAGCAATATCATTATTAGCTACCTCCTACAATGTAATTATATGTATTTATTTGATCTTCCTTTTCCTTCTTACTCCAAGTTCTTCTTTCCTTGTTACATGTAACTGCTTTTTGCACTTTTGTTCAAGTTTAAGTTTATTTTGCACTCCTGTTTCCTGTGAACCAGCATGATGGGACTATCGTCTTGAATGTTGGTATATAAAAAACTTAAATAAATAAAATAAATAAATAAAATCTAAAAAGCAATGCAACAATTGCTCACAAGAATCAGTCATATCTAGATCCATGAACAAAAAATCATCCAAATAATGTACTATATTTTTTAATCCTGATACCTGCATCGTTATCCAATGCACAAAAGAACAAAATGCCTCAAAATAGGAACAAGAAATGGAACAATCCATAGGTAAACATTTATCAAAATACAGACCTTGAAAACAGAAACCTAATAAATGAAAACAAGAAGGATGTATTGGTAATAATCTGAAATCAGATTCAATATCTGCTTTAGACATCAAGACACGATATCCACACTGTCTCACTAATGCAACAGCAGTATCAAATGATGCATACTGAACTATTCAAAGCTCTCTAAGAGGAAAATCATTAAGAGAATCACCATCTGGATATGACAAATTATGAATTAATCAAAACTTTCTGTTACAATCCTGTCGCAGAACCCATCCTGCGAGTAGCCTCTCACCTGCCCGGCCCGACACTACAGGACCTCTTCTTGTGGCTTAGGCCACCCCGAATTTCTGCTACCGCTCCTCTCGGCCCAACGCCACTGTGTGCGGCAGGAGGGGCCACCATTGCCTCTTCATGGCGGGAAGCTGCTGCCCAGATGCCTCTTCATGGTGGAGTGCTGCCGCCATCTTCATTTTCTTCTTGGCCTGGATGCCCTGACGCTGCGGTCTCTCTCCATGCAGCAGGAAGCCACCGCCAACTGTGTCTCTTCATGGCCCTGGCGTCGCGGCCAACTTCTTCCACCTCCCGGGTCTCTAGGCACTCATTGCCTAGAGGCACTCATGAGTGCCCGCGGGGCACTCATGAGTGCCCGCGGGGCATTTCCCAGCAGCGGGAAATGCCCCGCGACTCCAACTGATGATGTCATCACCTCGTTGCTCCTCCAGCCCTATAAAAGGGTTCTTTTCGACTTTCTTGGGGCCTTTGATCCAGATCTCCATGGTCGTCCATGTATCTCTTCTCCGGTCAAGGTCCTCCAGAGTCTTCTTGTGTCTAGATGGCTCCTTGTTTGATGTTCCAGATGTTCCTCGTCTCCTTCATCTGATGTCCCTGATCTTGTTCCTCATTGGAACTCCTTCATCACCTGTTCCTGATGCTCCTTGTTCCGTGTTCCTGAAGTTCCTGATGTTCCATGTTCCTGATATTCCTGATGTTCCGTATTCCAGTCCTGGTCCTGATGTCCTTGTCTCCTGCTCTTCATCTTGCTTCCAGGTTTCCTGCTTGTTCACCTTTCTTGGCATGCCACCATCATGGTCCATAACCTTCCCATGGGGGGCTATGTAGGGTGCTTTGTGGCACAAGGCCTGTCTTCACATCTGCTGCGCAAGTCTCTGGAAAGTCCTTGTATTTAATGCCAAGGTCTACTCCTGAATCCGAGTTCCAAGTCTTGAATCCTGAATCTTGAATCATGTTCCCGGTCTTTGGAGTACCTTGTTCCTGCTTCCGTCCATGCCCTAGTCTCAAGCCAGAACCTGCTCAGCTTCAGCATGGTTCGCAACCAGCCATGGGCAGCTGTATAGGGTGTGCTTCAGTGCAGGCCTCTCCTGAATCTTTTACATGTTTCTGGTTACAAGTCTTCACTTTCTCGCCTTGAGTCTGCTTCTTTCGGCGTGGTTCGCGACCAGCAATGAGTGGCTGTGTAGGGTGTGCTGTGGTGTAGTACTCACCCTGTACTAATGCCTGAATCCTCACCTGAATCTTCCAAGTATCCTGGATCCTTGTCTGGGTCTTCTAAGTTCCATGAAACCTTGTCTGAGTCTTCCAAGTATCCTGAAACCTTGTCGCAGTCTTCCAAGTAACCTGAGTCCGCGTCTGAGTCTTCCAAGTTCCTCGACTCCTCATCTGAGTCTAAGTACCTGAGTTCCTAGGGGTGTGCATTCATTTCCTATGTATTGGTAATCTGCAATGTATAGGGCCATATTTGTTGTATTCTTGGGGAAGCGAAACGTATTGCGATTCCCCACGAATACAACCAATCTTCGCCAAATTAATCGGCCATTTAAAGGAGCGAATTTAAACAAATCCCCCAGCCTCCTGACCCCCCAAAGACCCCCAAAGACTTACCGGTGCCATTGGTCAACCCCTGTCACATGGTAGGAGCACATTGCTCCTACCATGTGACAGGGGCCAACCAATGGCACCAATAGCCCCTGTGACATAGTAAGGTCAAAGTCTATCGGCGCCATTTTGAATACCGGCAGCCAAGGGTGTGAGTGCAGGAGATGGCTCCCGGACCCCCCGCTGGACCACCAGGGAGTTTTGGTAAGTCTTGGGGGAGGGGTCAGGAGGGGGGGTTGTAGTTAATTCAATTTTAGCCAAAAAACAATACAATGTATCTACCCCCCAACGAATATGAATCCCAAATGCAACATATGGTATCCCTCTGCACATCCCTATGTGTTCCATGTCTCATCTTGTTCCTGCCCTCAGCCTCCATCTGGCCTCACACACTTGTCGTTCCCAAACGGCGGGTCCGGAAGGGCTACCAACTGGCCGGAGGGCTACTTTTGAGATCAGCATTCCATTGCTGGGTCTCACTGGTGTGAGCAGGTCCAGTGGAGGGCTGAGCCTGCCTTGATCCAGTTTCTGATGTTCCATGCCTTGATCCTGGCCCAGCCTTGTTCCAGCTCCAGCCCGTGCCTGAGCGCTCGCACCTCCCATGGTGTGTGTCTTGGGGCTCCTCCCCAAGTCACGCCGTGGCCCAAGGGCTCACAATCTCTCTGAGCAAGTGATCGCACCTCCACACTCGCAACATTTTCCAGGCTCTTTCTTAGGTATTATTGCCAAAGGTCAAATGAACATGTTAGCTAAAAGGCCTGGACTCAAAAGGACCTGCAATTCTACCTAAATCACATTCAGCTTCCAATTGTTTTACCACTATGTCCTGCAATCTATGCACCGATACTGAATTAGTTACTGTATTATTCACAATACACCCACAATAAGGAAACACAACCCAGATTCAAATCCCTCCAACAAACACTTAAGCAACTTCTTTTGTATTATATTTTTCTGAGATTTTATAGCTCATAATTTAACCACTATTGGAGCACGCTGAAATAACATTTCATTATTTTTCTGATTGTAAACCACCAACCTGTCCCTGCTTACCACATTTAAAAGCTAGGTGATTTGCTGCACAATTTGCACAGGCATTGCAAAATTTACAGGTTGAAAATGGACAGACCAATCTGTTGAATTACCAACAAACTTCAGGCCATCCAATCTGCTGTTGCCTGAGGCCCACCACTGTTCTTCCAGTCTGAAAGGACCTTCCTGCAACGAAAGCTGTCCTAACCTGCCCATTTATTTCCAATTAAACTTTTCTGCACCTGAGTCCTATGAGTCATATGTATCAGCCAAAGGTTTACATCCTTGCATACCTCAAGACATATGTCTATTCTCTTCCATCTTATCTCTAAATTTTTCCTCATAATTTAACCATGCCCAACTTTGTGATACACTTCTAATATTGCATCAGCATAAGCCAACATTGGACCATGCTGATCCGGAGCATGCCTACCACAAGCATTCACCAAATGCAAAAATGACCCCCATCCGATTAATAATATTCCAAGGAATTCTTGTTTCTTTCTTAAAATTCATCATCCCTCTTTCTTCTTCTCCTAATTTCCCTTCTCTTCTTACCGCCGTCTAGCAATTTTAAAATATCTATGTACTTGTGCTTCCTCATCTTTTTTCTCAGGTATTATGGAACTGATTCCCACAGTTATGTTAGACTAAATAAAGCAGGAGGACCTCTCTCTGGTATCCCCTTTATCAGTATTACCCTGACTCAATAACACTGCCCTCATATCACTAGAAGAAGAAGGAGAAGATGAAGTTTTACCATCAGAACTAGTTGAGGAATGTGAATTATCTCTTCTTCCATACTTTTTCTTTTCCCTGTTCTTAGCTTTGCTCTTTTGACTTGCTTTGCTTATGCCCTCAGTCTGCACACCTGTATGTATCATGCCCGAACATCCATCTGCAGTGGCCTCCATTCTGACAGACATCCTTGAATCCTTATGCCTTGTAAAAAAATCTCCTTCCGCTGACTGACTGCCAGTCAGTCAGCGGAAGTACTTACTGGACAATCATCTCCCTATCTTTTTGCAAAATCTTTCAATTGCCTTTCCTGAATATATCCATCCGGTTCTGACAGTGCTGCTGGTTAATCACTTAGAAAATCATTATTACCACCCCCTAACCTGCTCTCCCCCCTACACTGCTCTCTGCACAAGACCCCCTTCCCTAACCCAATTCATATTACCAGTATATTGATTATTCTCCACTGCAACATCCTTATATGGATGTGCTCCTGTATCTCTGCCTCCCCTAATTCTACTTTGTCCCCATTTTCCTGACAGTGAAGATTGACTCCTGTCTTCCTCAATGCTATTTGTATAACATCATTTTCTACCCTCCCTCTGCTTACTACCCCTCTGTTCAACCTTGCATCTCTTGTACTTCCAGCTCTCCTACTCCCTATTTGCTCAGTACCTCCCCAATCATAACCCTAGAATTATTGCATGCTTATGACTTTAAATTGCAGTCTTGCAGCACTGTGAAAGACAACACTCCCTTACAAAAAGTTTTTTTTACCTCCCCTTGCCAGTGCTCGCTTATCCATTTCAGTTCCCCCTCGCTGGTAATTTAAAATAGTAACTTTACTCCCAAAGCTTTCTTTGATCCCACTGCCCTCTTGCCCCACATTTCCTCCTATCACCACATGTGCTGACTTCACTGAAATCCCCTCATTACCACAACTCTTATTCAGTACCACTGTTAGCCTTGTTCTCTAAATCTTAATTGCTTTCTTGCTGCTGTGGCATTTCAGCAGTTAACATATTTGGGGATGCTCTGGAGCTTAAACTGTTTCTTTTTTCTAGTCCACCCATAAGCTGTACTTCTTTGTCTATATTATAGTATTCACCTTAATAGCTCATCTCCTCCCAGCCTCCCTCACACTGCAACTACTATGCTATGCTGCCATCCCACTGGCAATTCCTATGTCTCTATCAGCAACATTCACTCACTGCACTGCCCCAGTTGTAACCCCACTCTGTCTTTCAACTTCTACCGTTACACCTTCCTCTCCTCCCTGGTAAATCTCTTCAGATAAATTCATCACTGATAATGGTCCCCTCTTCAACCATCTCTCCTGAAGTTTCCCAGAATTCCGGGTCCAAAGAACCAGTCACCCTTCCACTGAACTACCAATATACAGGTGCAATTGAACCACAAAGAAATGAATACTTAATTAGAGCCTTCTCTATTTCAGTGCTGCTCAGGGGCGGATTGTGGGAAAATAGTGGCCCGGGGGATTTTTCTCCATACTGGCCCATGGGTACCCAATTACACATACAATTTGGTGAATCACAAAATACAGACTAAAGGGACCATAAAATATACACAGAAATGCACAGACAAACTGAACTGGAAATCACAAGTTAGACTGTATGTAATGCAGCAATGGAAAAACAGAAAATACCATCATTCCTCATAAAACATCAAACAATAAAATCAAGAACTATAAAACATCACAATAGGAAAATCATACTAAAAATATATATTTCAAAACTGCTGATGAATAGAAACTCCAGTAATTTAACTCAGGGAAATGTTCAAAAATTTGTATATAACACCAATAAAATATTTCAAAAAGAGCAGACATCAAATAATATTCAATAATTAAAACTAATAAGGATTTTAAAAAGCCTCTGCTGTCCCCTTCTGTAGGAGCTCTTGATTTCCAGTCACCCTGATATTGTCGAGGATTAGGAGGTTATCCTCTTTCTCTCTCACACATACTCACATGTCCATTCTCTTTCACACATACACTGTCATATACTTACACATTCATGCTCTTATATCCACCATAACCTCTCACTCTCACCAACACTGACACACTCTCAGGCTCTAATACACTCTCTCCCCCGCCACACACAAACTCTTACTCTTGGATTTTCTCATACACACTCATGCTCTCACACTCTGGCTCCCTCACATACACACAAACACACACACCCAGGCAAGCTCCCAGTCATTCTCACACACACACATTGACCCCAGGCAGGCTCCCATTCATTTTCACACCACTCCCTTCCCATCCCCCAGGCATGCATACATTTATTCTCACTCACACAGACCCCCAGGCAGGCACCCATGCATTCATATACATATACCCCCAGGCAGAGTCCCATTCATACACATGCACACACTAAAGGCAGACCCCCCTCTCTTTTGCCAGCAACCTCAGAGCCTCTCTCATTCCTCTGCTGCCACTGTCACTGCTGCCACATGGCTATTGGGGAGGTGCCGATTGCTGCTACTGACACTGAAGCCCATTCTGCTGCCTCCTCTGTGCAGGCCCCGTGGGCTTCAACTTTCTCCAAGCTGATCTCGTACATTGTGAGATCCGCATAGAGAAAGTGCTATTCTTGCACTTTCCCAAAGATTACATGTGCCAATCACTAAAAAGTAATTTATTTTTTGTTTTACCTTTGCTGTCTGATCTTAGTTTTCTAATTGATTGGTCACAGGCTTTTTTTTTTTCCACCTTTTTTTTTTTTTGCCAATTCCTTTTATATTATCTTTTTTTTCTGTTTCTTTTCTCTCCATCTTCTTCCCTCAAACACACAGTCAGGTTCACATTCTCACATGCATTTCTCTCTCTCAAAAACACACACAGGCTCTCACTGTCACTTGCTCTCTCTCATACAATCATTCATACACACAGTGTCTCACTGGCACATGCTGTCTGACTCTCACACACACAGGCTCTCTCTCACTCCCACATGCTGTCTTGCTCAAGCACAGGCTCTCACTCTCACATGCTCTGTCTCATACAATCATTCACACACAGGCTCTTACTGTCACATGCTTTCTCTCTCACACACACACGGGGAGGCAGATTTTATAAATCTGCGCACACGCATACTTTTGTTCGCGCACCAGGCGCGAACAAGAGTACGCGGAATTTCAATAGATATGAACGTAGCCATTCAAATCCGGGGTCGGCGCGCGCAAGGCTGCCCAAAATCGGCAGCTTGCGCGCACTGAGCCACGCAGCCTACCTCGGAGGGAACTTTCCTTCGCCCTCCCCCCACCTTCCCCTCCCTTCCCCTACCTAACCCACCCCCCGGCCCTATCTAAACCTTCCCCCTACCTTTGTCGGCAAAGTTACGCGCGTCCCGGGGCTTGCGCGTGCCATCGAGCCTATGCAAAATAGGCTCGGTGTGCGCAGGGGGGTTTGGGGTAGGTTTTCGGGGGGTACACACGTATCGTACGCACGTACCCCTTTGAAAATCTACCCCAGAGGCTCTCACATGCTGTCTCTGTTAACATTCAGGTCCTCACTCTCACACACAATCTCTCAACTCATCTCATACACGCATACACACACACTCTACAGACCCTCAGCCTCTCTCTCACCTCTGGGCCTCCTCTTCGCGGGTCGCCACAGGATGGGCTCTGCAGTGGCCCTGATCTTTGCAGGCCGCGGCAGTCCTGCTACCAGGCCTCTTCCTCTTCTCAGCCCGTAAGCGCTACTCCTCTTCTGCACACGCTGATGCTCCTCCTCCTTCCTGCCCACAAGGCTCCAGCAACGTTTACTTCCAGGGCCGCGCAGGCAGGAAGGAGGAGGAGCATCAGCGCATTTAAATGCGATCTTTTTCTTCAGGCCGTGGTGACGTGAGCCTCACCACAGCCCTGCCGATCTGCGCCTGGGGTCATTGGCTCCCCTCAGGATACCACTACTCACGGTGCCCCAGGCCCAGGCCTTGTGCTTCCACCGGCCCTGCCTGCAGGTTTCTTTTCGGGCAGCAGCGCCAGCAGACCCTCTTCTTGTCTTTGACTGGGAAGTTTAAAAAAAAAAATCATGTGATGGGAGCGACCGGCCCACCGGGGGAAGCCCAATCCTCTGATAGGCTAATCCGCCCCTGGTGCTGCTATCGCTGAGGAGAGGAAAAAAGGTGGACAAACATCTTAAAAATTGTCCTTTATCTCTCCCTCTGCAAGAACCCCCTTCTTACCCTCCGCCCCCTTATCCTGTTAACATTCTAAAGTATCTACCAATCCCCAGCCTTAGATTCCCAGCAGGAATTATCCCTCTCACCACATTTCTTCTTTTCCTTCTCTTCCTTCAGTGGGAGCACTGAGAGGAGAGGATCGCCTTGCTGGTGGCTGAAAGGAATCAGTAAGTTTTTGCTTGGAAAATGTTCTTTTTTAAAAGTATTGGGACGAAGTTAACTAATTGGGAATATTATTTATTGTGTTTGAGCTTCTGTGCTTTTAATAGTCAGTAAGGCAGGGAATTAACTGAAGTTAGACTGTTTGTATTTTTAAATAGTCAGTCAGTAAGGCAGCTAATATGCAGTAGTTAGTGTGTTTATTTTTAATAGTCTGTAAGGCAGCTAATAAGCAGACATTAGAGTGTTTGTATATATAAAAAAAAAAGTAGCCAGAAGCTAGAAATAAGCTAGGAGCAGTATATACCTAAGTAAAAAGGTTGAAAAGTTCAGCACTCACCTTGAAAAGGTGTTAAGGTAGTGTGATTATGTACCAACATTTGTTAATCAAGAGAGCAGTGAGTCACTCTGGCTGACTAACTGAAGTTAGACTGCTTGTATTTACCAACCCTCCCAACCCTTGCCCATCCACCCCAGCTCATCCTTTACTTTATAGGCAGGTGCCACTTTCACAAAAAAAAACCAACCTTATTGAGAGTTTGATCATTCCCCATAGACCACTACCAGACATAGAGTGAATTCATTAATACATTTAAAGGACATTAATTAGACACATTCCTACTCCCAAAGCAACCTAAAACTTAACTAGGAACTGAACAAATTTAAGATGAAGGCAGCAGTCCAGCAGTAAGAGGGGGGACTTCCTAGTCTTTTGCATTGAGTTTCACATGTATGATTTTTTACCCACTGATGAGAAACTACTTGTGCAAGTCTCTCAGAGAATGAGTCCAATCTCGAGGCTAGAGAGGCAGATCTGGAGGGGCTAAGGCAGACAGAGAGATATAAATGAGACCTTCAGGGACAAAGTAGCCAAGTTCCAACTTCAGACTGGCAGCCCTGGTGCTGACTTGGAGGAAGAAGGTCTCATGATCGGAGAGCATCAACCTGGAACAGCAGGAAAGGATCCTGTAGAAAGGACCTGCTCTCCAGGTGGTGCATTGTCCTTTCGCACCAAGGATGTGTCTCCAAGGCCTACTGCCCAGGAGGGAAGGGTTAGGTCGAACGTCATAGTTGGTGATTCGATTATTAGGAATGTAGATAGTAGGGGTGTGCATTCGTTCGCAATGTATTGGCAATCCACAATGAATATGCCAGATTTGTTGTATTCGTGGGGGTCACAAAACATATGGCGAACCCCCATGAATACAATGTATCACTAATGAATAAACTCCCACCGTCCTGACCCCAACAAAATTTGCCAAAAGTCCCTGGTGGTCCAGTGGGGGTCCTGGAGTGATCTCCTGCACTCGAGCTGTCAGTTGCTGGTATTCAAAATGGTGCCATTGGTCGGCCCCTGTCCCATGGTAGGAGCACAAGATGGTGTCGGCTGGGACAGGGGCCGACCAATGGCACAGGTAGCCCCTGTGACATAGTAAGGGCAAAGTCTATTGGCGCCATTTTGAATACCAGCAGCCGATGGCCCGAGTGATCACTCCAGGACCCCCGCTGGACTACCAGGGACTTTTGGCAAGTCTTGTGGGGGTCAGGAGGGTGGGGGGTTGTAGTTAATTAAATTTAAAGGGTTGGGATGGGGTTTTTTTGGGAAATGAATACATATGTAACTAATGAACGGATCGGGGTCCCCCGAGAACGAATGCAATGTATTTGGGTCCTGACGAATATGAAAACCAAATGGGACGAATCCGTCCCTGCTGTACATCCCGTAGGCAGCTGGGTGGCTGGTGGGCATGAGGATGGCCTGGTAACATGCCTACCTGGTGTGAAGGTGGCGGACCTCACGCATCACCTAGATAGGATTTAGACAGTACTGGGGAGGAGCCGGCTGTCGTGATACATGTGGGCACCAACGACATAGGAAAATGTGGGAGAGAGGTTCTGGAAGCCAAATTTAGGCTCTTAGTTAGAAAGCTAAAATCCAGAACCTCCAGGGTAGCTTTCTCTGAAATGGTCCCTGTCCACATGCAGGTCCCCAGAAGCAGGCAGAGCTCTGGAGTCTCAATGCGTGGATGAGACGATGGTGCAAGGAAGAGGGATTCAGTTTTATAATGAACTGAGGAACCTTTTGGGGAAGGGGGAGTCTCTTCCGAAGGGATTGGCTCCACCTTTACCAGGATGGAACCTAGGGATATGTATTTGTTTGCAACGTATTGGCAATCCGCAACTTATACATCCCTATCCGTTCTATTTGTGGGTTCACGAAACGGATCACGATCCCCCACGAATACAAACATATCATTAGTTTCATTCTTTTGGCTCACAATGATTTCTTAGTGGCCATTTGAAATAAGAGACAGCAAAAAACAGCCCTTTCCTGTGAGTCATAAGTGACCTCACAGCCCTGTCATAGAGTGGGTCAGACAGGTTGGCAAGGAGACCAGAATGCAATCCGCAACTTATACATCCCTATCCGTTCTATTTTTGGGTTCGTGAAACAGATCACGATCCCCCACGAATACAAACATATCATTAGTTTCATTCTTTTGGCTCACAATGATTTCTTAGTGGCCATTTGAAATAAGAGACAGCAAAAAACAGCCCTTTCCTGTGAGTCATAAGTGACCTCACAGCCCTGTCATAGAGTGGGTCAGACAGGTTGGCAAGGAGACCAGAATGTAACCTATCAGAGTTAAGCATTTTGTGTAATGCAGCCAATCGCCGCTCTCACTCAGCGCTCTGTGACGTTGTTCCTGATGACACAGAACTATTTATACGTGAAGCACGCGGCATGCCACGCACTTTCTTGGCAGGGATGGTGGGGAGGTCGTGCGGGAGGTGGCTGCTGAACTCAGAGCTAGTCTGAGTGTATCAAATCTGTATTCAATTGCTAGCTACCTTGATAGAAAAGAATATTTGCAGTGCCAGCTAGCCCTCTTTTTCTTTACCTCATTTTTTTTAATTGATCTGAGACGCTCTCTCTGTCAGTGCCACTGAGAGAAGCTGATAGCACTAATCTTATTTTACCCCCTGGGGTAGGCTGCAAGCAGCATTTGGATTTTGTGGGTGGGAGATATATTCAATTTCTAGCTAGTTTGATAGAATTGCCATTGAAATAGATATTTCATTGATTTTGCTGCTGTGCCAAACCAGGCTTTTTTGTTAACTGGCATAACTGCAGTTTTTTTTTTTATTATTGAACTCATTGTCTCTCTAAGCAGTTTTAATCCAAGAAGGCATTGCACTGGGCATCAGTAACAGTGGGCACTGGGTAGTTTTACAGGCTCACGTATATTGGGACAGCGGTATTCTCTGACGGCAAATCCCCAGTGCTCCTACCATGTGACAGGGGCCGGCCAATGGCATGGATACCCTGTCACATGGTAAGGGCAAAGGGCCATCAGCGCCATTTTTATTAGTGCAGTCGATGGCCTGAGAGCGGGAGATCGCTCCCCATGCCCCCACTGGACCACCAGGTAATTTTAAATCATTTTTTGGGGGGTCGGGAGGGTGGGGGAAGCTAAGGGGTCGGTTTTTAAGGGTCGGGGTGGGTGTTTTGTTTATCAGATCGAGCGCAGCCGATAAACAAAAACCCAATCGGGCCGGACGATAACAATTTTAAGATTTGAATTGGAACCGATTCGATTCTGATTCCAATTCACATCTATAATTACATTAGCGCATACATCAAGGCACTGTGCCTGTGGGCAGCCAGTTTTGCAGACTCATGCATATTGGGACAGCGGTTCTCTCTGAAGGCAAATCCCCAGTCAGCCTCTTTTGTAGTTACAACTTTGTTGTGTGCACATACATTACATTAGTGCACACATCAAGGCACTGTGCCTGTGGGCAGCCAGTTTTGCAGACTCATGCATATTGGGACAGCGGTGGTCTCTGAAAGCAAATCCCCAGTGGGCCTCTTTTGTAGTTATAACTTTGTTGTGTGCACATGCATTACATTAGTGCACACATCAAGGCACTGTGCCTATGGGCAGCCAGTTTTGCAGACTTACGCATATTGGGACAGCGGTGGTCTCTGAAGGCAAATCCCCAGTTGGCTTCTTTTGCAAATAATTCTTTTAATTGAAATCCCTAGTAGGCACTGACCTTAAATCCATAATGTCAGGGAAAGCTAGACATGGTCGAGTGATTGGGACTGGGAGAGGAGGCACCTCAAAAGGGAGTGACAGTCCCCCATTAAAGTTAAAAAGGGACCTGTTCCAATCTAAAATCTCTGGAGGGGCAGGCAGTTGCATTTGGAAAAAAAATGAAATCTAAAAATGATGCATCACCACCACCTCTTTCTGATCCTGTAGTTTTGGAGGTGAGGGAGGGGTAGGCTGAGTCATGCAAGACAAAAGAGCAAGACCGAAAAGCAGCAGTGCAACAACGGACTTGACTTAGCATTGAAAATGTAGCGCAGGCACTGTGGGATTCTCATCATCAGAAATGGAAGAAGAAATAGATGACGAAGGTTTAGGAGGATTTGTTAGTCCTGTCTTAGCCTCCACTTCAGTGCTGCAGGGGAGAGATGAAACTGATGACGATGAGGAGGAAGAGCAGTCTGCACAGGCACAGAGTGTGACTGATGCCCCTGGCATTGCTTCTCAGGTTGTAAGCACTATTTCAGCTCCAGAGCCAGCATCCACCCCGAAGCTATAGAGAAGGGATCATGAAAGACATCTACTATCTGGAGCCATTTTAAAGTGATGGAGGACTCACTTATTGCTCAGTGTAATTACTGTGGCAGAGCTATTAGCAGTGGCAAGCAAATGGGACATCTTTCTAATTTTGGCATGACGCATCATATGAAGAGACAACACACAACAACAGTACTGCCATTTGGGGATGGTGGCAGTACCTGTCAGGGGACCTCTTTCTCCAGGCAGCATAAAAGGTAGAAAAGGAGCAGAGTCTCCCCACACCCTCAGCCCCTTCTAGCAGTCAGGTGGCATGTGTCAGAAGGACAACTCACCATGGAGGAAATGGGATGGTGTGCGGTAACACTATCCTGGGATAGGAGGCAGGCAACCTCAAAAGTTTTAACCAGGATCATTGGGGAAATGATTACTCTTGATGACCAGCCCTTACAGATTGTGCAGAATGTGGGTTTCAAGCATTTACTGAAAGTTGTAGTTCCAAATTACAAAGACCCTCCAGAACCACATATAGCAGAAAGGTCATCCCTAGCCTGTACAAAGCAGTTGTGCAGTTGCATCCAAGGGATGCTAGCTAAGGCACAGGGGAGTGTGCATTTCACTCGCGATATCTGGACTTCCATGAATGCTGCACACTCTTACCTCTCCCTGACAGCACACTGGTGGGACCTGGCAAAGGCAGGGGTAGGCAGCAGCTCTATTAGTGAACAAGTATCAGGGTGGAGGTGGGCTTTACTGCACACCCACCTGACGGACGAGGCCCATACCGCTACCAATATTCTAGCATGCATCAGACAGATATTGACGGGCTGGTAACTACACCAGCAAGACAGGAATCCTCAGGCAGGGTTCTTTGTAACACACAACGGTGCAAACACGGTAAAGGCAATAACCGACTGGTGCTTTCAGAACATCCGATGTTTTGCATACACTCTGAACCTGGTAGTGAAGTCAACTCTGGGGTTGGAGTCAATCACCATGAGAATGAATACCTGCATAAGTTAATTTACAAGTGCAGAAACATAGCAGCACACTTCCACAGAAGTGTGAAGGCAGAGAAGATTCTCCAACAAAAGCAGACTGATTTGGAAATGCCTCACAAGCATCTCATTCAAGACATTGCCACCCGGTGGAATTCTACCTTTATGATGCTGCAGAGGTTAGTGGAGCTGCACACACTCCTTCATGAACTTTCTGGTTCAATGGACAATAGGAGTGCAGAATCCGCTAGGGCATCATGATTGGTTAGTCATGAGTCAGCTGGTAAAAATCCTGCAGCCCTTCAAGGATGTCATGGAGGAGCTGAGTTCCAGAAGTGCCACCTTGGCTTACATCATCCCTATAGTTAATTTCCTGGATGAAAATTTGGAGGGCTTTAAACAGGAGGAGGGAATGAAAGCTGAGATGCTGCATTGTCTGGACTTTTTGCAGCAGCAGGTGCAAGAGAGATTAAGGCCTTTAATAGAAGACCAAGCATACATGCTCGCCACAGTCTGTGATCCCCGTGTGAAATGGAAGCTTGCCCTACAGTCCAATTGTCTCTCATTTGTGAAGGACCTGTGGTTACTAAAAGTCCATGAACAGGAGCACCATAGGCAGAGACAGATTAGGCATGAAGCAGAGGAGGAAACAGCAGGCACTTTAGAGAGTTGTGCTAGCCCAAGCAGGAGCAGCACTTTGTCTGCGAAAGATAGTACCTCCTCCTCCTCCACTTCAGTACGCCAAAGGCATGTTGCCCATAAAGAATCATCTGTTCTGCTACCTGCTATAGAGAAAACAGCTGGCATGATTGATTCTCATCCCACCCAAGCAAAGGAGACACCAGCACAACTGTCAGTGACACGGTATCTCTCAGAGCACACAGAGGACATGCAGACAGATCCGCTGGCATATTGGGAACACAAGTCCACTATCTGGCCACACCTAGGGGATATCATGAGCCCTCACCGCTCAAGGCTGGCACTAGAGTTGATGGAAATGCTAGTGTTTTTGAAAATAAACCTGTCTTTGCTTGGGTTTCCAAATTTGTACTGTGAATGGCAAGATGAATAAAGGGTACTGAAAGCCTTGCAGCAACTCCAACTGCCTCCTATGCTCCAGATAATAACAGCACATGTACCTGACTTGAAACGCTGTGCCTGTCAGTCCACAGTCATAGAAACATAGAAACATAGAAATGATGGCAGAAGAAGACCAAACGGCCCATCTAGTCTGCCCAGCAAGCTACGCACTTTATCCATTTTTTTCCCCTTTTTTTTCTCTCCCACCTGTTACTATTGGCTTCCAGTACCCTCCAGCCCTAATTCTCCTCCACCCCACCACCAATTTAGAGAGCAGCACCGTATCTGCATCGAAGTGAACGTCCAGCTCAATTAGGGGTAGCAATCACTGTAACAAGCAGGCCACACCCTTACCCCATACTCTTACCCACCCCTGTTTTTATTTTTGTTTGTTTGTTTGTTTGTTTGGGTTTTTTTTGGAGATAGCAGCCCTCCATCCTTCCGCTCCGTGAAGGTGGAACACCAACTACTGGCCACTGGCATCCCGCTCCGTGAATGCCTCTGTGGCTACTGCCGCTCCGTGCAGTGTTTGAATGCCTCTGTGGCTACTCCCGCTCCGTGCAGTGTTTTGCTGCCTCCTCTTTATTCACGCCCTCTAGACTTGATGGATCCACAGTGTTTATCCCACACCCCTTTGAAGTCGTTCACAGTTTTAGACTTCACTACTTCCTCCGGAAGGGCATTCCAGGCATCCACCACCCTTTCCGTGAAGAAATACTTCCTGTAAACAGTCCATGCCGTACGTACCTAAAAGGGCCTGAACTCAAATGCTGTGCCTGTCCATCCACTGTCCAGGCTGTACGTCCCTACAAGGGCCTGACCTGAAACGCTGTGCCTGTCTGTCCAATGTCCAAGCCATACTTCCGTTCAAGGGCCTGATCTCAAATGCTGTGCCTGTCCGTCCACTGTCCAGGCCATATGTCCCTACAAGGGCCTGACCTCAAATGCTGTGCTGTCTGAGTTTAGTTTTAGTATTTCTAATTTCAGTTTCATGTATTTGTGCATCACTTCTTTCCAGAATATTCTTTTCCTTTTTTGCAACATTTGGAATGAAAGAACATAAAAAGCTGACTTAAGATCTTTGGAGCTTGCATAGTTCATATGCTCAATAGTTTTCATGACCTTCATAATATGGGCCATGTTCTTGAAATCTTTCTTAGGTGCCAACAGCAATGTATCTATTACTTTAGAAAACTGGTGGTAGTTGCACTCTAGTCCATCCTCTCTCTTCCCATAGTTTACAGAGGCACGGTGTAAACTACAAAGTTAACATAGTTGATATTGTAGATTTGGACTTTAGTAGCGGTTTTCTTATTTCTGAGAGTTTTTCATGTTCCTTTGTCATCAGCTGAAGTGCATAAGTACAGTTAATAGCTTCTGGGTAGTCACAGATAATCTCCAGCTCAGTTCTTGCTTCACAAATGCCAGTCTATTGTTCTAAAAACATCCTCTGTTGAATTATCTTTTAGAAATGAAAAAGATGCCATTTTCTTCTGGCAGTGAACCAGTTCAAGAAGAAGTGACAGATCAAACCACAACATACCTGCACAAAGGAAATCCTCTAATGCTGTGCCTGTCCGTCTAGGCCTTATGTCCCTACAAGGAATGAAAGAACAAAAAAGCTGACTTAAGATCTTTGGAGCTTGCATAGTTCATATGCTCAATATTTTTCATGACCTTCATTATATGGGCCATGTTCTTGAAATCTTTCTTAGTACAAATTATATCGCAATGATAGAGAGGAGCACCCGAGAGGCGGTGTGGCGCTTTATGTCCGGGATGGCATAGAGTCCTACAGAAAAAAAGAAAATCACCAGTCCTTATAAAACAAATCAAGAAATATAAAATCAGTAGCAGTAAAACCATACTAACAAAAGAACAGATTATTTCAAAACAGCTGATGAATGGAATATCTAATAATTAAAAAATCATATAAAAAAGGTCTAGATACCAATAAAATATTTCAAAATAGCAGACACAAAGACTCAGTAATGAAAAATAATAAGGATAAAAAAATGTTTTGCTCTGCATACCTGGGAAGGTTTGATATCCAGGTGCCCTAAAATTGTTTTGAATTAGCAGGATGAGGGATGGTTTGCTTGCAACTTTCTTCTTTCTCTCTCTCACACACTGGCTCTCAGTCACTCACATATATACATGCTTTTTCTCTCTCACTTATATAGGCTCTTAATTACACATTTACACACATGCTGTCTATCTTTTCACGCTTACACACACAGGCTTTCAATCACACACATACATGCTCTCTTTCTCTCTCACACACAGACTCTCATTCACATGCTTACAAACATGCTCTCTCTCTCTTTCTCTCATTTACACACAGGCTGTCAATCACATACTCACATGCTCTCTCACCTAAACCAGCTCTCAATCACACAAAGACACAGTTGCTCTCTCTCTTTCTCTCATTTACACACAGGCTCTCAATCACATACTCACATGCTCTCTCACTACCAGCTCTCAATCCAACGCAGACACGCATGTTCTCAATCACTTACTCACATGCCCTCTCACCTAAACCAGCTCTCAGTCACACAAAGACACACATGCTCTCTCTCTTTCTCTCATTTTCACACAGGCTCTCAATCACATACTCACATGCTCTCTCACTACCAGCTCTCAATCACACGCAGACACACATGCTCTCAATCACATACTCACATGCTCTCTCACCTAAACCAGCTCTCAGTCACACAAAGACACACATGCTCTCTCTCTTTCTCTCATTTACACACAGGCTCTCAATCACATACTCCCTCACCTAAACCAGCTCTCAATCATTCACATACATGCTATCTCACACACACACAGAATCTAAACACACATGCTTGTTCATTCACTCACTCCCCCCCCCCTCCCCGAACTAGTGGCAGCAACAGCCTCCTCCACGTCCAACCCTAAAGGCAGCAGCAACCTACTTCACTTTCAGCCCTCGCGGAGGAGGAGTCCCATCAGCAGCAGGGGTTGACGATCTTCTTCATTTTCCTCCGAGCCGCGCTGCACATTCTTCAGGCTGCGCCTCTCTTCTGTTCTTCAAGCCGACGCTGCCCACACTAGCATGGTCTCTTCTTCCCGCACACATGCTCGCTGCTCACCACTTCCACTTCCGGGGCCGCAGGGGGGGGAGGCGGGAAGAAGAGACCATGCCGGTGCCGCTGACTCCAGCTGTCCTGCCGCGTTCTGCCCGGGCTGACAGCATTTTAAGCCCGGGCGGAGGAGGACCGGGGAGCAGCTGGGTCAGCGGGGACCGGATCCTACGATGGCATTGCTCCGAAAGGCCTCTTCTGGTTGGGTAGGCCTGTGTCCAAATTGGGTGGGCAACTGCCCACCCAGGCCCACCCATGGCTACGCCACTGCCTTTAATATTTAAAAATCAAAGGTAATCAAAATATTGGAAATTCACAGAATCTCAACAGACTGCTATCATGGGCAAACCTTTATAATGTTTACCGGCACAAAATTTTGCTGGTAGTGGTTCTTTTAAGCAAGAAGGGTAAAAAAGAATAAAGCATGTGCATTTTTCTGCTCCAAGCTCCAAGATGCTGATTTTCTGTCAAAAATAATAGATATAATTTGAAATCTGTGGACCTAAATATGCAAATTTATAAACATATTTATCTTTGAATGAATGTATGAAATAGGAAAATTATAAGAAAATTATATATAATGTAAGTGATGGTAGCTTTCAAACCAGTATGCGTGCGCACATTTGCATGCATACGTCGGCCCATGCTCAGGGATGTGGCCATTTTATAACATATGCGCATAAGTGCGCATTTTCGGGTAAATTTTAAAAGCTATGCATGGTCATCCATGTGCATGTGGCTTTCGGCGTGTGCACATAGACGAGCCAATTTTATAATATGCACATGTCCCTGCACGCATGTTATAAAATCTAATACCCACATGCATATGCGTGCCCGATTTTATATTGGGAACGCATATGCATGCGTGTGCCAACTCGCACATATTGGAGGGAAATCTTTTAAGAAACGCATACCAACACAACAGGGCCTTTCCCCAGGTCCCTCCCAGTCCACTCAAATAAAGTAGCTGACTGGGAGGGAACTTACTAAAATCCTACCTACCCTGCCTCCCTTTTCCCCCCTGCACCCCGACCCCTAATATCTCTCCATCTTGCTTTTTTTGTTTGTTTTTATATTTACCTGCTCTCCCGAGCAGTAGTAAGTTGTGCAGGCCAGACAACTGCCTGCGCGCGCTTCACCAGGACAACTCTATTAGGCCCACCACCTGCCGCGCCCTGCCCCACCCAAACCACGCCCCGGCCCACCCTGTTTTTGCGGCCATTCTTTGGCACATACTGGGAGATACTTGTGAGGCTGCAGGCCTTTGAAAATACCCGTGGTTCATACACGGTCTGGCCACATGCGTAACTCCCTGTATTAGTTCGTGCCAGCTTCTTAAAATCAGTCCTTTTATACAAGGAGTAGCCTAATTGTTAGAGCAGTGGGCTACAAACCAGAGAAACCAGGGTTCAAATCCCACTGTTGCTCCTTGTAACCTTAGGCAAGTCACTTTACCCTCTTTTGCCTCAGGTACAAAATTAGATTGAAAGCCCTCTGGGGATAGGAAATACCCTACAGTACCTGAATGTAATCCACTGTGAAGTTCCAGAAAGTGGAATATAAAAAGCTAAATTAAATTAAATAGCCTGGCTATACACAACACACATGTATGCCAAATTTTAAGTGGGCGCGCCAATGAGCATGCAAATCCCACTTCTACAGCATAAATCAGGACATTTTAAAAGTAGCGCTCGTTGAATCTCTTCTCAGTTTCACCAGTTCATCCACAGTTTGCCTAATTAAGAGATAGTCCTCTAAATGACCCTAGTTTAATAGTCTTCACTCCCCTCCAATTAGCCGCAACCCTGAAAACCACATACAACATATCTTCCTCCAATTTTATTACAGCCATATAACCCATCTTCTTAAATCATTACTTTGGCTTTCCAAATACTTCCACATACAGTTCAGATTTCTCTTACTCACACACAAGTATATTCACTCTATTACTCCTTATTACCTGCCTCTTCTTATTATCCTCTATATTACTACTCACGATCTCTGCTAATCAAGAAATCTGCTTTGATCATGCCCTTCTCCACGGTCAACTCATGACTGCATAAGAGCATGCCATACTGGTCAGACCAAGGGTCCATCAAGCCCAGCATCCTGCTTCCAACAGTGGCCAATCCAGGCTTTGGACCACACTTTGTACCTTGCACTTCATGCCTAGAATAGACTTTGTGAGTTGGTGTGTCATGCCTCCTCTCTGGCCATATTCAAGTCCTTCCTAAAAACTCATTTTTTGAGGCTGCTTTTAAATCTAAAACATTTGTCTTTCCCTGACCATCACTTTGTTAATTTGAACCATGCTGATTATAATAAATACATTTTCTGAAGCCTCTTATTTATCTTGACAGTGTGCCTTGACTACTGCAGGTTGTAAACTTCAGGGGGAATTCTGGACAGTGCTGCACAAGAGGAAATTGCAAGAAGACCTTGTGAGACTGGAAGACAGAGGTATGTAGCAGAGCTTTCTATAGTTGAGTTATCTTCTCTTACTAGACTTGAAATCTATTTCCAGCACCACTTTCTCTTCCAACAGGGATTCCATCATTACTGTAGTAAAAATGACAAGAGACGGGTGGCACTTTATAGACTTACCAGTTTATTGAGACATGAGTTTTTTAGGATAGAGTCCAATTTGTCAGATGCATGAAATGTAGTACAGAGGTAAGTAAAAAAATATGAAAATGGTGGTGGCGGGAGGGGGGGGGGGGGATACAGAACAAGAGAAGAAATGAATTAGGCAGGCAGGTTATGGAAACAGTGTTGATAGCATTACAGTTCAGACTACTGACCACTGACGTAAGTGTGAAAAGACAGAAAGATCTGAGAATAGTTAAGTTCATAGATAGTAGGGATGTGCAGAAGGAAAAAAAATTGTTTCGATTTGGTTTTCATTTTGCAGGGACCCAAATTCATTGCATTAGTTTCATAGGGGGGAAAACCAATTCATTGATTAGTTTTCTTCGTTGTCCGTTTTCCCATTAAAGTCAATGGGGGAAGTATTTGCAGCCTATTTTTATCTGCAGAATTGGGGTTTTCTTATCAATTCTGATGAAACTTCTGGGGAGAAATCATCAGATATAGAAAAGAGCTCCAAGGTACCTAGACTGTGGCAAAGTGGCACCAAAGTGGCATGAATAGCCTAAGGCACTGTAAACAGGCAAAGGGGTACCAGGAGTTGCAAGAGTGCTTTAACAGAGTTGCAAATCAGCAGTGAGAGTGTCAAAAACAAACCACAGCTTCAAAAGAGCATCGATAACAGTTGCATTCATTTAATGTGAATTTTATGTAGTAAAAAAAAAAATAATAAAATAACTATTTAAAAAAAAAAAAAAGCTAAAATGAAAAAAAAAATGAAACTGGGCCTCCTGAGGCCTCCCTTCTATACCACAATCCCTCCCATCTGAAAAAATGCTGGAGCGAGGATCCTTGTCAGCCCCTACTTACCTGGTCCAAGGAGATCCAATGACAAGGCCTAGGCCCAAAGCCTTGGTCTTGCGCATGCATTGGTCATGGTCTGTCACCACAACATCAGCCTCGGCCCTATGCAAGGCACAGGCTTGAAGGCCTGGTACTGACGCTGGGTCCTCAGCCTAGACCAAGGCACGAGCCCAGGCCAGACACTGTGACCTGGTCCGGAATCTGGGTCCCGATGATGGGGCTGATACCTGGACCAAGGCCCAATGCCAAGGTTTTCACATTTCATTTTGAAAACAAAAACAAACAAAAAAAATTGATTCTTCGTACCTAGGCCCAGGCACTGACCCAGAGGTTGGAGCCCAGTTTAAATGAACTGCTGCACACCAAAATGGTTAGTTCTGCTGAAGAGGAAGGCATTGATGTTAATTAACTCTGGTGCATCCCCAGCAAATACCTCAATTTTACAGAAGAAGACAGAAAAGGACATTGCAAGAGGCCTGGGCTCCAACTTCCAAGTCTGTGTGTGAGCCTGAGCTTGGGCTTAGTCTGAGGCCCAGGCATCAGGACCCAGCTTTCAGACCTGGTCTCAGCATTGTGTCTCAGTCCAGGCTGAGGCTCCAGGATCAGGACCTGGCCTTCAGGCCAACAGTGGACAATCCAGGTTATAATCACCTGGCAAGTACCCAAAGATTAAATAAATCCCATGCTACTAATGCCAGTATTAGCATTAGGGATGTGTATCGTGTTTCTGCCGATTGAAAATATCGTACGATATTTTCAAAGTCATCAGAAATCGGGAGCTACCCGAAACCGATAGGAAAACCCCACAAAATTGTTCGTGGGGGTTATCTTATCATTTTGGGGGAGGGCGGGAAAAATGGCACATTAAAACAATCCCTAAACCCACCCCGACCCTTTAAAATTGCTCCCTTGGCTTCCCCACCCGCCCGAACCCCCAAAAACATTTTAAAATCACCTGGTGGTCCAGTGGGGGGTCCCGGGAGCAATCTCTGGCTCTCGGGCCGTCGGCTGCCACTAATCAAAATGGCGCCGATGGCCCTTTGCCCTTACCATGTGACAGGGTATCCGTGCCATTGGCCAGCCCCTGTCACATGGTAGGAGCACTGGATGGCCCGCGCCATAGGAATGAAAACATTTACAACAATCTATCCAGAGTGCACTAACTATTCTAAGCCTCTATAGAAACAGAGCATGAGGTTAAAATTTTATAAGCTACTGCATGCACAGTATTCACAAATGTACAAATCTATTTGATAAATTGAAACATTTACCTATGCAGGCTCATGGAGCTAGATCCTAGCCCTGGCTCTGATTTAATGAAAGTACAAAGAAGCAGGAGGAAACCTACCTCAATCAAAAAAAAAAAAAAAGCCTTAAATGAACTTAATTTAATTTGAAGACACACTGGCTCTTATGTAACCGTAAGCAAACAGTTTTCCAAACAGGTTGCCAATGTGCTGCAAAATTAAAATCGCTGCTTTGCGTAGATGGCAAAACAAGATTTGTACATTGTCTTCTTTTTAATTATTATTTTAATTAATTTCAAATACATGTCCAAAACAAACATATCTTCAAGCGAGCAAATCAGAAAGAAGGAAATAATAAAATACATCTTCCAATATATAGTATTTCATATTAACCTTTATTAATGGTATTAGAGTTCCAAGATTTCACTTCTTCTAAAATAAAAGGTTACGCAAGGAAAAAATTTTATTTTGTTTTGTTTCTTTATCTTTTGAGGATTTCTTTTGTGCATTTCCTTCAATTTGATTCAATTCATTACTTTAGGAGTGCAAATGCATTTTTACATATGTAATGTGGTACTTAAGTTAATAAATCAATTTTATGCATATAAAAATGTATTAAAAAATGTAACAAAACAAAATAAAATGAATGCACATCCCTATAAAATAAAAAAATGATCTAATATCTGATTAGAAACATAAAATAAAAAACACACTAATAACATTGTCACAAAAGTTCTGCTAGCAGGGACAATAACTTTCAAACGAGTATATGTGCATTGGTGCCACCCAAATACATTTTATAATATGCATGCACATATGTCCATATCTTATAAAATAGTCCTAGCACATGTATGCGTATGCCCAATTTTGCAAGTGGACATGCACAGTCATGTAAAGTTGGGTTTGAGCCGCATAAGTGAGGGAATTTTATAACAGGCACAAACCCATTCCATGAGATGTTTCACCAGTTCATCCACCAGTTTGCCCAGTGTACAGCTAAGTCATCTTAACCCCCTGATTCATTAGCCTGCATCCCCCCCAGTATATCTACATCACTCAGACAGCTCAGAGATGCCTGGAAACAATTTCACTTAGAGTTACACCTCCTCAATAGCAGAATGCCCAGGGGTTATTGGGCCCAATGCCCAGGCCCAGTAACCCATGGGCATTGGGCCTGGGTCCAGGTATGTACCTAAAAATGCATACATCTCTTGACCCCACCCCGGAACGCCCACACCCTGCCTACTCCATGCCTCTTTTTCATTTGAAGTGAGATATTCATGTATCAAGATGTGTACGTGTATTTGGGGCCTTTTAAAATCTGGTAGACACCCGCATATCTCCTAATTTTGGTGCACACTGCACATGCTTTTGAAATTCACCTTTAAATCTTCCAATGTAACTTTCATTTTCTGTGGGCGCCAACCTCATTGATAGCACTTGGAGGCAGATGTGGCGGGTACTTAGCCAAACTCGATCCCCAGCACTAAAGAGAGGAGCTGTGCGGCGGTGTCTGTTGGCCCTTCTCTTAGCTGCCTCGGCTGCTTGCTGGAAGTTGTCCTGGGTGCTGTTCCATAGTGAGTGGAGCTGTTGAGTGGTGAGTTGAGCCACCAGAGAGGGCCCTGAGAGCAGCATGGGTAACGGTGGAACTGGGTGTCGCCCAAAACCCAATTGGAAGGGTAATGCTCCGGTTGCTGAATGGGTGTGCAGGATGTGAGAGAACTCCACCCAAGGGTGCATAGCAGCCCAGTCATCTTGTCTCTCATTGACGAACGAACGGAGAAAGGTTTTCAGGGTCTGGTTGGTGCGTTTGGCTTGCCCATTAACTTGGGGGTGATACGCCGAAGTGAAATCCAGTTGCACCCCAAACTTCCTGCATAAAGAGCCCCAGTATCTGGCCATGAACTGGGTCCATCGGTTGGACGCAATGTGTTGGGGAAGTCCGTGGAGGCGAAATATATGCTGTGTGAACAGCTGGGTGAGCTCGGGCACCGTGGGTAATTTGGGTAATACAATGAAGTGTTCCATCTTGGAAAACCTGTTGATGACCACCCAGATAACTTGATTCCCAGCAGCTGAGTTAGGTCCACTATAAAATCCATTGAAATGTGGGTTCACGGCTCCTTGGGTACCAGCAACGGTTGTAGGAGCCCCCAAAGGTTGTAGGAGCCTGGGCAAGGTTTTCTGTTGGGCGAAGTTGGGTATGAGTCTACGTAGGCCTGGACATCTTGCTCTATCTGTGGCCACTAGTAATAGCGGTGCAGTAGTTCTAGTGTACATGCCCTCCCGGGGTGACCAGTGGTGAGAGAATCATGTACCCAAGCCAGGACTTTCCGTCAAAGGTGGAGAGGTACAACAGTCTTTCCTAAGGGCACTGTCCAGGTAGCGGTTAGGAGGACTTGTACTGGGTCCAGAATGTACTGAGGCAAGGTAGGAACATCTTCTGTTTCATAAACCCTAGACAGGGCATCGGCTCTGGAGTTTTTGGCAGCTGGACAGAATCACAAGATGAAATTGAAACGGCTGAAGTACAATGACCAATGGGCCTGGCGGGGATTCAGGCATTGGGCTCGACTAAGGTATTCCAGGTTTTTATGATCAGTAAAAACCGTAATAGGATGTGGCACCCCCTTGAGCCATTGTTGCCATTCCTTGAAGGACATCTTAATGGCCAATAGCTCCTTGTCTCAAATGCCATAGTTTCTCTCTGCCGGTGTGAACTTGCGAGAGAAATAGGAGCAAGGTAACAGGGTCCCTTTGCTGGACTGTTGCCTGAGAACGGCCCACACTGCTATGTCAGAGGTGTCCACCTCGACAACGAATGGCCATGATGGATTGGGGTGTCAGAGGCAGGTCTCATGGAGAAAGACTCACTTCAATTCCTCAAAGGCTGTGAGTGCCTCAGTTGGCCAGTGTCTCCCAACAGCCTCCTTCTTCATCAGGGCTGTAAGACGCGCCACTGTTGCGGTCCCGGGCCATGCCCCGGTCCCTCCACCTACCTCAGGGGTGGCCCGGGCCATTTCCAGTCTTCCCCGGGTTGTTTCCAGAATTCCCCGGGCCTGCAAGCCTTCCAGCGCGTTTCTCCCTCCTTGGGAGAGACGCCGACACTCCGGCACGGCTGGCCCCACCCCCTGACGCGCACGCGCAGGGAGGAGCCCAATTTAAAGGGGCCAGCGCGGGAAAACCTCTCCCAGGCTGAAGATGACGTCAAACGCCCTCAGGGGTAGATCTTTAAAAAATACGCGATCGCGTACTTTTGTTCACGCACCAGGCGCGAACAAAAGTACGCTGGATTTTATAAGATACTCGCGTAGCCGCGCGTATCTTATAAAATCCGGGGTCAGCGCACGCAAGAGGGTGCACATTTGTGCAACCTGCGCGCGCCGAGCCCAGCGCGCGCTGCCTGTTCCCTCCGAGGCCACTCCGATTTCGGAGGCGCCTCGGAGGGAACTTTCCTTCACCCTCCCCCCACCTTCCTCTCCCTTCCCCTACCTTACCTACCCCCCGGCCCTATCTAACCCCCCCTAACTTTGCGTGCACCGGCCGGCAGTCCCGCTCCGTCCTCCGGTCCCGGGGGCTGGTCCGGAGGCCTCGACCACGCCCCCGAGCAGGCACCACCCCCCCGGTCCCGCCCCTGAAACGCCGCAGCACGCCCCCGAAATGCCGCATCATTTTGGGAACGCCCCCGGACACGCCCCCTCCCGCCCCTTTTCGAAAGCCCTGGGACTTTACACGCGCGTCCCGGGGCTTTACACGCGCCGGCGGCCTATGCAAAATAAGTGTGCCGGCGCGCGAGGGCCCTGCGTGCGTAAATCCAGAAGGATTTACGCGCGCAGGCCTTTTAAAATCTGCCACTCAGGGTATAAGTACCCTGCAGCTAGCTCTCTCCTGTGCCTTGCAACAAGGTTCCTGGTATTCGGCCTGCTGTTGTTGTGTTCTGGTTTGCTCTTCATCCCGCTTCTGCTCTGCCCTCCTCGCTGAATTGATTCTTCTGGACACCGACCCCTGGACTGACTTTGGACCGCTCTCTGGACACCGACCTCTGGACTGGCAGCGGACCGCTCTTGGACTCAGACTCCTGGACTGACTTTTCGATTACCTATGACCTGCTGGAGGCGCCAGCCATTTGGAACCCATGACCTGCAAGAGGCGCCTGCATCCGGACCATCTTCTGCCTTCAGGGAGTCGCCTAAGTCCCAGCGGCCGTGTCCCTACGGGCTCCTCCTGGGGGGACTTCGGCTTCCAGGGTGAATCTCCTAAAGTCCCAGCGGCTGGACTCCTAAGGGCTCCTCCCGGGGGAGTGCCGGTCTCCAGGGTGAAGATTCTTCTATCACCAGGGTCCAACGTCGGCCATCCTCCCAGTGGGTACAGAGTCCTTGGTCGCATAGGACTCCTCCGTGGTCCAGTATCTCAGCTTGCTCTGGGTCTCTGAACCGCCTCCTGGTTGGGACACTTGCTGTGGAATGGAGCATAGCAAATGTAACCCCAATATTTAAAAAGGGCTCCAGGGGCGTTCCGGGAAACTACAGACCAGTTAGCCTGACTTCAGTGCCAGGAAAAATATTGGAAAGTGTTCTAAACATCAAAATCACAGAACATATAGAAAGACATGGTTTAATGGAACAAAGTCAGCATGGCTTTACCCAGGGCAAGTCTTGCCTCACAAATCTGCTTCACTTTTTTGAAGGAGTTAATAAACATGTGGATAAAGCTGAACCGGTAGATATAGTATACTTGGATTTTCAGAAGGCGTTTGACAAAGTTCCTCATGAGAGGCTTCTAGGAAAAGTAAAAAGTCATGGGATAGGTGGCGATGTCCTTTCGTGGATTGCAAACTGGCTAAAAGACAGGAAACAGAGAGTAGGATTAAATGGGCAATTTTCTCAGTGGAAGGGAGTGGACAGTGGAGTGCCTCAGGGATCTGTATTGGGACCCTTACTGTTCAATATATTTATAAATGATCTGGAAAGAAATACGACGAGTGAGATTAATCAAATTTGCAGATGACACAAAATTGTTCAGAGTAGTTAAATCACAAGCAGATTGTGATAAATTGCAGGAAGACCTTGTGAGACTGGAAAATTGGGCATCCAAATGGCAGATGAAATTTAATGTGGATAAGTGCAAGGTGATGCATATAGGGAAAAATAACCCATGCTATAATTATACAATGTTGGGTTCCATATTAGGTGCTACAACCCAAGAAAGAGATCTAGGAGTCATAGTGGATAACACATTGAAATCATCGGTACAGTGTGCTGCGGCAGTCAAAAAAGCAAACAGAATGTTAGGAATTATTAGAAAAGGAATGGTGAATAAAACAGAAAATGTCATAATGCCTCTGTATCGCTCCATGGTGAGACCGCATCTTGAATACTGTGTACAATTCTGGTCGCCGCATCTCAAAAAAGATATAATTGCGATGGAGAAGGTACAGAGAAGAGCTACCAAAATGATAAGGGGAATGGAACAACTCCCCTATGAGGAAAGACTAAAGAGGTTAGGACTTTTCAGCTTGGAGAAGAGATGACAGGGGGGATATGATAGAGGTGTTTAAAATCATGAGAGGTCTAGAACGGGTAGATGTGAATCTGTTATTTACTCTTTCGGATAGTAGAAAGACTAGGGGGCACTCCATGAAGTTAGCATGGGGCACATTTAAAACTAATTGGAGAAAGTTCTTTTTTACTCAACGCACAATTAAACTCTGGAATTTGTTGCCAGAGAATGTGGTTAGTGCAGTTCGTATAGCTGTGTTTAAAAAAGGATTGGATAAGTTCTTGGAGGAGAAGTCCATTACCTGCTATTAAGTTCACTTAGAGAATAGCCACTGCCATTAGCAATGGAATAGACTTAGTTTTTGGGTACTTGCCAGGTTCTTATGGCCTGGATTAGCCACTGTTGGAAACAGGATGCTGGGCTTGATGGACCCTTGGTCTGACCCAGTATGGCATTTTCTTTTCTTTTTTTATGTTCTTATTTGGGTTGTCATAGATAGATTCTCCAAAATGGCCCACTTTGTGCCCCTCTCCAAACTACCCTCAGCGCCTGAACTGGCGAATTTGTTTACTCGACATATCTTTCTCCTTCAAGGGCTCACTCTCCACATTGCCTCGGATAGGGGTTCTCAGTTTACGGCACAATATTGGCGAGCACTGTGTGAGAAGTTCGGGGTTCAGCTTGACTTCACCACCACCTTCCATCCCCAAGCTAACGGGCAGTTAGAACGGGTAAACCGGACCTTGAAGGCGTTCCTTCGTGCCTTTGTGGGAGACCTGCAAGATGACTGGGTGGCCTTCCTTCCTTGGGCAGAATTATTTTATTATCACCACAAGCACTCTTCAACCGGCAAGTCCCCCTTCTACACGGTCTACGGCAGATGCCTGTGGCCCCCTTTACCAGTATCAGTAGATGTGCCGTCTCCCACCGTACAAACCACCGCCCGACAGTTATGCCAGATCTGGCATTCCACCCAGAAGAGACTCCAGCGTGCGGCGGTTATTATGAAGAAAGTGGCCGATCATTTGCGACGGCCAGCCCCAGTGTTCCTTCCTGGTGAGAAGGTATGGCTGAGTACTAAATACCTTTGTCTATGGCTTCCTTCGATGAGATTGGCTCCTAAGTACATTGGGTCCTTCGCAGTTAAGGACAGGATTGGGGCAGTCTCCTATCGCCTTCAATTTCCACGCATGCTCAGGATCCACAACGTCTTCCACGTTTCATTGTTGAAACCCTTGGTCCTTTCTCCGTATCACAAGAAGTCCCCACACCCGCCACACCTGAGGCACAGGAAGATGCCATCTATCAAGCTAAAGACGTGCTGGATGTACGGCATCATCACAGGCATTGGGAGTACCTTCTTTCCTGGGAGGGTTATGGTCCCGAAGATAATTCCTGGGAGCCCGCCGTCAATATCCTGGACAAAAACCTCCTCCATCAGTTCCATCTGGATCACCCAAGTAAACCCAGACCTCATGGGAGGGGGCGTAGGAGAGGGGGTACTGTTGCGGTCCCGGGCCGTGCCCCGGTCCCTCCACCTACCCTGGGGGTAGGCCCGGGATGTTTCCAGCCTTCCCCGGGTCGTTTCCAGCATTCCCTGGGCCTGCAAGCCTTCCAGCGCGTCTCTCCGGCACGGCTGGCCACGCCCCCTGACGCGCGCGAGCGGGAAGGAGTCCCATTTCAAGGGGCCAGTGCGGGATCCCGGGCTGAAGATGACGTCAGACGCCCTCAGGGTATAAGTACCCTGCAGCTAGCTCTCTCCTGTGCCTTGTAACAAGTTTCCTGGTCTTCGGCCTGCTGTTGCTGTGTTCTGGTTTGCTCTTCGTCCCGCTTCTGCTCTGCCATCCTTGCTGGATTGATTCTTCTGGACACTGACGCCTGGACTGGCTTTGGACCGCTCTCTGGACACCGACCTTTGGACTGGCTTTGGACCGCTCTCTGGACACCGACCCCTGGACTGGCTTTGGACCGCTCTCTGGACACCGACCTCTGGACTGGCTGCGGACCGCTCTTGGACTCACTCCTGGACCGACTTTTGGATTATCTACGACCTGCTGGAGGCGCCAGCCGTCTGGAACCCATGACCTGCAGGAGGCGCCTGTATCCGGACCATCTTCCGCCTTCAGGGAGTCGCCTAAGTCCCAGCGGTCGTGCCCCTACGGGCTCCTCCTCGGGGGACTTCGGCTTCCATGGTGAATCTCCTAAAGTCCCAGTGGCTGGACTCCTAAGGGCTCCTCCCGTGGGAGTGCTGGTCTCCAGGGTGAAGATTCTTCTATCACCAGGGTCCAACGTCGGCCATCCTCCCAGTGGGTACAGAGTCCTTGGTCGCATAGGACTCCACTGTGGTCCAGTATCTCAGCTTGCTCCGGGTCTCCGAACCGCCTCCTGGTTGGGACACTTGCTGTGGACTCTACAGCATTCCATCCTCTGTCCCAACCGGCCCAAGGGTCCACGAACATAACAGCCACCAGGTGTGAGTATCTTGGAATAAAATGTCTATAGCAATTGGTGAAGACAAAGCAGTGTTGAAGGGCTGGGGCAAGTCCTGTATACTGGAGACCTTCTCTGGGTCCATATGAAAACCGGCGGTAGAGACTATGAAGCCCAAGAAGGGGAGTGACTTCCATTTGAAGAGACATTTCTTCAATTTGGCAAAAAGTCGGTGTTCTTTCAGGCATTACAGTATGCGTCAGACTGCCAGACAGTGCGTGGGCAGGTCTTTTGAGTAGATAAGGACGTCATCAAGATAGACTATAACATTTGTATGGACCATATCACGGAAGACTTCGTTCATGAGGTTTTGGAAGACCGCTGGGATGTTGCATAGGCCGAATGGCATCACTAAATATTTGTAGTGACAAACTGAAGAGTAGTAAATCACCTGGACCGGATGGTATACACCCCAGAGTTCTGAAGGAACTAAAAAATGAAATTTCAGACCTATTAGTAAAAATTTGTAACTTATCATTAAAATCATCCATTGTACCTGAAGACTGGAGGATAGCAAATGTAACCCCAATATTTTAAAAGGGCTCCAGGGGCGATCCGGGAAACTACAGACTGGTTAGCCTGACTTCAGTGCCAGGAAAAATAGTGGAAAGTGTTCTAAACATCAAAATCACAGAACATATAGAAAGACATGGTTTAATGGAACAAAGTCAGCATGGCTTTACCCGGGGCAAGTCTTGCCTCACAAATCTGCTTCACTTTTTTGAAGGAGTTAATAAACATGTGGATAAAGGTGAACCGGTAGATATAGTATACTTGGATTTTCAGAAGGCGTTTGACAAAGTTCCTCATGAGAGGCTTCTAGGAAAAGTAAAAAGTCATGGGATAGGTGGCGATGTCCTTTCGTGGATTGCAAACTGGCTAAAAAACAGGAAACAGAGAGTAGGATTAAATGGGCAATTTTCTCAGTGGAAGGGAGTGGACAGTGGAGTGCCTCAGGGATCTGTATTGGGATCCTTACTGTTCAATATATTTATAAATGATCTGGAAAGAAATACGACGAGTGAGATAATCAAATTTGCAGATGACACAAAATTGTTCAGAGTAGTTAAATCACAAGCAGATTGTGATAAATTGCAGGAAGACCTTGTGAGGCTGGAAAATTGGGCATCCAAATGGCAGATGAAATTTAATGTGGATAAGTGCAAGGTGATGCATATAGGGAAAAATAACCCATGCTATAATTACACGATGTTGGGTTCCATATTAGGTGCTACAACCCAAGAAAGAGATCTAGGTGTCATAGTGGATAACACATTGAAATCGTCGGTTCAGTGTGCTGCGGCAGTCAAAAAAGCAAACAGAATGTTGGGAATTATTAGAAAAGGAATGATGAATAAAACGGAAAATGTCATAATGCCTCTGTATCGCTCCATGGTGAGACCGCACCTTGAATACTGTGTACAATTCTGTTCGCCGCATCTCAAAAAAGATATAATTGCGATGGAGAAGGTACAGAGAAGGGCTACCAAAATGATAAGGGGAATGGAACAACTCCCCTATGAGGAAAGACTAAAGAGGTTAGGACTTTTCAGCTTGGAGAAGAGACGACTGAGGGGGGATATGATAGAGGTGTTTAAAATCATGAGAGGTCTAGAACGGGTAGATGTGAATCGGTTATTTACTCTTTCGGATAGTAGAAAGACTAGGGGACACTCCATGAAGTAAGCATGGGGCACATTTAAAACTAATCGGAGAAAGTTCTTTTTTACTCAACGCACAATTAAATTCTGGAATTTGTTGCCAGAGAATGTGGTTCGTGCAGTTAGTATAGCTGTGTTTAAAAAAGGATTGGATAAGTTCTTGGAGGAGAAGTCCATTACCTGCTATTAAGTTCACTTAGAGAATAGCCACTGCCATTAGCAATGGTTACATGGAATAGACTTAGTTTTTGGGTACTTGCCAGGTTCTTATGGCCTGGATTGGCCACTGTTGGAAACAGGATGCTGGGCTTGATGGACCCTTGGTCTGACCCAGTATGGCATTTTCTTATGTTCTTATGTTCTTATCACATGTGTTGAATTCAGTCTTCCACCCGTCCCCAGGTTTGATGCGGACCAGGTTTTAGGCCCCAAGGAGGTCCAGTTTGGTAAAAATCTTTGCCCCCTGGAGGCGATCCATCAGCTCTGGAATCAGAGGGAGCGGATATCTGTCCCTACATGTGATGGCGTTTAGACCCCGGTAATCTATGCAGGGTCTTAGCATGCCATCCTTATTTGCCACAAAGAAGAACCTGGCTCCAGACGGCAAGGTCCCTGTCGAGGTTGTCCTGCATGTACTGTGACATAGCCTGAGTTTTGGGAAGAGACAGTGGGTATTCCAAGCCCCAGGGGTGCGTGATGCGTGGGAGTAGGTCTATGGTGCAGTCGAATGGACGGTGCTCGGAAAGAGTCTCCGCCTTTTCTTTGGGGAACACATCTGTGTAGTCAGCATACTGGTTAGACAAGACCAACGAAAGCGTGGCGAGCAGAAGTCTGGGTTAGGGTAACTCGTAGAGACAGGTTGTGTGGCAACTGGGCCCCCAGGAGGCCAATTGCAGGGTCTCCCAGTTGATATGGAGTGTGCCTCTAAAGCCATGGGAGCCCCAGTACCACTGGATGTATCGCCTTCTCCAATATGAAGAAAGAGATCTCCTCTTCATGGAGGATCCCAATGCAAAGTCTCACCGGGGCAGTAAAGTGAGTGACCCAACCTGGCCACAGGTCACCTCGGATGGAGGAGAACACTAGTGGTGGTGTCCTGGGGATGACGGGAGGCATAGTTTTTCAACTAGGTACGAAAGGATGAGGTTCCCTCCGGCTCCAGAATCGATGAAGGCCAGTGTGAAAAATAAGTCTGCGGGGTAGATGAGTTACTGGAATGGTGCATTGGGGAACAGGGTTTACATAGCCTAGGATCATCTCCCTGTGACACTGGAGTTTCCCGGCCTCTCGAGACACTAGCGTTGCGACCGACACTTTCCGACGGCTTCACTCCGCCTACCTTTCCTTTTTTGCGGCTCTTCTTGCTCTTCACGGATGCCTGGCTACCATGGCATCCGCTTGCGGTCCTCTCCAGCGTTCCCGGACAGGCTTAGGTGCTGCCTCCTGCCATGTACTACAGGTACCTTAGGGTGCGCGCGCGGCCCTCATTCTTATTGGCGTGTACCTCAGGGGCGTCCCCCTGTGATGACGACATGCTGCCCGGATATTTAAGCCTACAGTTTATTGCTAGCCATTGAGCTAGCAAGGGTGATTCTTACGGATGGGATTCGCTCTCCGTACCCAGCTACTCTGCCTTTCCAACTTCCATTGGACTCTTTTTGCTAATGGGGTACCAGCTCCTCGGGAGCCTCTTTTGCTTCTTTCAGGTCGCAATCAGGTAACTGGTACTCGATCCTCGAGGGCCCATGTTCCCTGACCCACTGCCTGTATCTATCTCCTCTTCTACTTGGAAGAATTCACTACAGACACCATCAGTGAGTACTACTATCATCCACTCCTCAGAGCTGTCTCCCTGGAACCAGGTACTCACTCCTCGAGGGCCTGCCTCCATTCCAGCACCAGTGCCATCTCCTACGTGGAACTGCTGTGTGAGTACTTTGCCAATGAGTCTCTCTGCTCCCAGGGATCTGATACTCACTCCTCAAGGGCCAACTCTCCCTATCTCGGGGCTTCTCCATATTTGGGACTCTGTGAATGTTCTATTGTACTCATTTTCTCAGTTCTCTCCACTACAGCACTGCTACCGGACGAACCGCTGTTCCAGAACCCTGGGGAAATACTAGCCCAGCCGGGACACATCTTCTACTCACTACTGCCACCTCTGGTGGCTTCTCAAACTGTCTAAATAAAGAAATATCTGTGTTTGTGTGACCAGAGCTGAGCCTGACCTGTGGCCCCTCATGGGACTTCACCCCATGGGTGTGGTCAGCTGCCACAGTGTCCAAGGGTCCACCCAAACCTCACTAATTATAACAGATCGCTAACTCCATGGATCCAGCACAGCTCAATGCCCTGCAGGCCATTCTGGGCCTGGCCCTGCACATTGCTGAACAACAAGACACATTGGAGAAACTCACTTCTGCGTTCCATCAACTGCATGTACAGAAGAATCAAAGCACTGCTTCCAGTAATGAAGGTCAGTTACCTGAAGTAACTTTAAAGACTACGGTACCTCTGGCTGCTCCAGTTCGTTTCTCTGGAGAGATTCAAAGAACTAGAGGATTCCTAAATCAGTGCTGTATGCATTTTGTATTACAGCCTTCTCATTTCCCCACAGCCTACGCCAAGACTACTTATATTCTATCTTATCTTGATGGAAGGGCCTTGTCTTGGGCCTCAATGCTGTGGGAATGTAAGGATCCGATTCTGCAGGATTTTGAAGGATATTTGGATTTGTTTAAATCTGTTTTTGATGATCCTGCTCGAGTGACTTTTGCTGGTTCTGCTCTGGTGGACCTGAAGCAAGGCAACCCACCACTGACTGATTTTGGAATAGAGTTTAAGACTCTTGCTACGGAATTATGCTGGGATCCCAAATGTCTGAAAACCCTCTTCTTCAGAGGTCTGGATACTCGCTTGAAAGAGAAGCTGGCCGCTCGTGAGACACTTGACCCGCTGGATGAACTAGTGGCTTTGGCTACTAGAATTGACCACCGGCTTCGTGATAAGGTGAAAGAACTCAAGCCTAGTAAAGGACCGGTTCAGAAGGAGGTTCATGCTAAACCTGCATTTCAGTTGGTTCCAGCAATACCTGTCGCCAGTGGAGAGGAACCGATGCAACTTGGTTGCAGTCACCTGCCTTCAAAAGAGAGAAGACTTCGGAAGAGGCATAGCCTGAGTATGTACTGTGGACAAGCTGGTCACGATGTCCCAACATGACCAATTTGTCTGGAAAATGGACGGGCCTAAGTCCTGCGGGAGGACTGTTCTTAGGCCTTACTACACCCTCTCCTACGCTCTCTCTCCCAGTCTCCCTAATCTGCGGACCGTCCGAAATTCAAACTCTTGCCCTGGTGGATTCAGGGGCAGGAGGCAACTTTATACTTTGATGCCTAGTAGAACATTTGAAGATTCCCCTCGTCACTTTGAAGGTTTCACTGCTCTTATCATCTATCCATGGAGAGCCTTTGCCAGGTGACGTGACCTGTCCCACTGAACCGGTAACCCTCTGCACCGGAGCCCTCCATACCAAGTTGATTTCCTTCTTTGTGTTAGAGAAGGCCATGCACCCTATCGTTCTGCGGATACCCTGGTTGCAGTTGCATCAGCCTCAATTCGACTGGGCATCCTTGGAACTCTCCCGCTGGGGCCCAGGTTGTCATGGCAATTGCCTTAAGGAGGTTTCTCCTGTCCTCTGCATGCCTACAACTCCAGTGATGTCAGGACTGCTGCCTCAATATGTATCATTCGGTGATGTGTTCTCCAAAGAAGCTGCTGACATCCTTCCTTCACATAGATCTTATAACTGTGCCATAAGGCTGAAACCGAATTCTGAACCTCCTAAAGGATGTGTCTATCCACTCTCTGTAATAGAGAATAAGGCTATGTCCGAGTACATCGAGGAGAATTTACAGAAAGGATTCATCAGACCATTAAAGTCTCCAGCCAGCGCAGGCTTCTTCTTTGTGGGGAAGAAGGACGGTACTTTACATCCTTGTATCGACTATCGAGGTCTGAACGAGATCACGATCAAAGACCGATATCCCCTGCCTTTAATCTCAGAGCTGTTCGACCGGCTTCACAGTGCCAAGATATTCTCGAAACTTGACCTGAAGGGAGCCTATAACTTAGTTCACATTCACAGTGGCGACGAGTGGAAAACAGCCTTCAACTCTTGAGTTGGTCATTTCGAGTACTTAGTAATGCCCTTCGGCCTGTGCAATGCACCCGCTGTGTTCCAGAACATGATGAACGACATCTTGCGGGACCTGTTGTACAAGAGTGTCGTAGTGTACCTAGATGACATCCTGATATTGTCTCAGGACTTGTCTACTCATCTAGAGGACGTCAAACAAGTACTACGAAGACTTCGAGAACATCGTCTCTACGCCAAGCTATCCAAGTGTGAATTCCAAAAGGACTCTGTGCCTTTTCTTGGCTATATTGTGTCTAAAGATGGCTTCCAGATGGATCCTCAAAAATGAGTATTAAAAATTGGTCCCAATCTACTAGCTTGAAGGCCCTGAGACAATGTTTGGGGTTCACTAATTACTATAGAAGCTTTATAAATAATTCTTCTTCTTTAACTGTGCCCTTAACTGCAATGATCCGGAAAGGGGTCAATGCTTCTAAATGGTCTGCGGAGGCCATTTCCGCGTTCGAGGATTTAAAGACTGCCTTTTCCACCGAACCATGCCTGCATCATCCAGACCCCAACAAGCCATTCATCGTGGAGGTTGATGCTTCTGATGTCAGTGTGGGGGCTGTATTGAGCCAAACCGTAGACTCCAAATCCTTATGTCCCTACACCTTCTTCTCGTGACATTACTCTCCAGCAGAGAAGAACTATGGGATCAGAGATAAAGAGCTCCTGGCTATTAAGTTGGCATTCAAGGAATAGTGGCCTTGGCTTGAAGATGCTCAACATCAAATTACCATGTTTATGGACCACAAGAATCTAGAGTATCTCCGCCAAGCACAACATCTTAACCATAGACAAGCCAGATGGTCATTATTATTTAACCATTTTGACTTTGTGCTCAATATCGCCCTTGAGATAAAAATACTAGAGCTGATGCCCTGTCATGGTCCTTTCTCTCGGAGGATGTTCCAGAAGAACCTCAGCATATTATCGACCCAAAGAAAGTCATCTTGGCGACTACTCATACTGTGCCCACTGGTAAGACCATCGTGCCTAAACACCTCAGGAAGAAAGTGCTCTATTGGGCGCACGATTCCAAGCTGGCTGGCCATCCTGGTAAACGCCTACCCTGCTGAAGCTGCAGAAGTATTATTGGTGGCCAACTATCAAGGAAGATACACTCTCCTACGTAGCATTTTGTGCCAACTGTGCCAAGCACAAACCTACTTCTGGCCAACTGTGGGGATTGCTGCAACCGCTTCCAGCTCTGGAACAGCCCTGGGTGCATATTGCTACTGACTTTGTAGTCGATCTTCCCCTCTCTGGAGGTATGAATACCATTTGGGTCACAGTCGACCACTTCAGCAAGATGGCCTATTTCGTGGTGCTGCCTGGCTTACCTTCACCCTTGGAGCTTGCGAAGTTCTTCATAACCCACATCTTTCACCTTCACGCCCTACCGAAGCACATAGTCTCGGATCAAGGATCACAGTTCACGGCAAGATTCTGGAAGGCTCTGTGCAAGCTTTTCGACATTTCTCTAGATCAGTGGTCCCCAAACCTGTCCTGGAGAGCCACCAGCCAGTTGGGTTTTTGGGATATCCTCAATGAATATGCATGAGAGAAAATTTACATGTTATGGAGGCAGTGCATGCAAATTTTCTCTCATGCATATTCATTAAGGATATCCCAAACACCCGACTGGCTGGTGGCCCTCCAGGACAGGTTTGGGGACCACTGCTCTAGATTATACATCTGCCTATCATCCTCAATCAAATGGCCAAACAGAATGGATGAATAGGACCCTGAAACAGTTCATTCGGGCTTATATGAGTTGCCGTCAGAATAACTGGGCCGAACTGTTACCATAGGCTGAATTTGCCATTAATTCTCATCCAGCATCATCCACTGGATCAACACCTTTTGAAGTGGTATATGGACGTTCACCATCACCGCCACTTCCACTGAAGCTCTCAGTGACGTCCCCAGCAGCTCAATCCACTGCTGATGATATCCATCAATTATGGACTCAGACTAAAGAAATGATACTCAAAGCGAGTGATCGAGCCAAAAGGTTTTATGATGCTCACTATTCCAAAGTGCCTGTCTTTCAACTGGTGACAAAGTCTGGCTATCCACTAAGCACCTTAAATTGAAATTACCCTCCACTCGATTTGCTCCTCACTACGTTGGACCATTTTCAATCCTCACTTACAGTCTGAAGCTACCACCTGGATTAATCATCCACAATGGTTTCCATGTTTCACTTTTGAAGCCACTCATTCTCTTTGAGTTCTCTTCCAAGTCTCAGGAACCATCTTCCATCAATATAGAAGATGATCTAGAATATAAGGTCGAAGCCGTCCTTGATGTCCGAAGATGAGGCAAGACTTGGGAATAACTTCTTTCATGGGAAGGTTTTGGCCCCGAAGAAAATTCTTGGGAGCCTCTGGTTAATATCCTTGACAAAGAGATGCTCCATCAGTTTCATCTCTCGCATCCTTGGAAACCAAAACCTCGTACCCACAGAGGAGACCACCCTTTGAAGGGGGGTATTGTTGTGACAGTCACATCCCAATGGCTTCACTCCACCTACCTTTCCTTTTTTTGCGGCTCCTCCTGCTCTTTACGGACGCCTGGCTGCTGCGGCGACTGCTTGCTGTCCTCTCCGGCGTTCCCGGACAGGCTTGGGCGCTGCCTCCTGCCATGTTCTACAGCTACCTTAGGGCGTACGCACCGCATGGCCCTCGTTCTTATTTCCTCATTGGCGCGTTCCTCAGTGGGGTCCCCCTGTGATGACGTCACGCTGCCCGGATATTTAAGCCTACAGTTTCTTGCTAGCCATTGAGCTAGCAAGGGTGATTCTTACGGATGGGATTCGCTCTCCATACTCAACTACTCTGCCTTTCCAACTTCAATTGGACTCTTTCTGGTAATGGGGTACCCGCTCCTCAGGGACCTCTTTTGCTTCTTTCAGGTCGCTATCAGGTAACTGTTACTCGCACCTCGAGGGCCCATGTTCCCTGACCCGCTGCCTGCACCTATCTCCTCTTCTACTTGGAAGAATTTGCTACAGTCACCATCAGTGAGTACTACTATCATCCACTCCTGAGAACTGTCTCCCTGGAATCAGGTACTCGCTCCTCGAGGGCCTGCCTCCGTTCCAGCACCAGTGCCATCTCCTACGTGGAACCACTGTGTGAGTACATTGCCAACGAGTCTCTCTGCTCCCAGGGATCTGGTACTCGCTCCTCGAGGGCCAGCTCTCCCTATCTCGAGGCTTCTCCATACTTGGGACTCTGTGAATGTTCTATTGTACTCATTTTCTCAGTTCTCTCCACTACAGCACTGCTACTGGAGGAACTGCTGTTCCAGCACCCTGGGGAATACTAGCCCAGCCGGGCTACATCTTCTACTCACTACTGCCACCTCTGGTGGCTTCCCAAACTGTCTAAATAAAGAAATATCTGTGTTTGTGTGTCCAGAGCTGAGCCTGACCTGTGGCCCCTCATTAGACTTCCCCCCATAGGCGTGGTCAGCTGCCACAGTGTTCAAGGGTCCACCCAAACCTCACTAATTATAACAACTTGGTCAGCATGTGACCCTTACCAGCACAGTAGAGGCATAAGCCTAAAGTCCAGCACCGTTGACTCTCCTCCGGAGTGAGGTGGCAGCAACCGATCTGCATGGGCTCCTCTCCTTGGGTCTGAACGTGCTCTGAAAGGAAGGTGGAGGCGGGGTCAGGAGAAGGATGGCACCAGGGGAATGGCCTTATGACCTGGCTTCAGTTCTCGCTGGTGTAGGCGATGATTGATTCATCCGGTGAGATTGATGAGAGCCTCCAAGTCCTCCGGCAGCTCCCTGGTGGTGAGTTCTTCCTTGATTCTCGAAACCAGGCCCTCAAAAAAAATGCTGCGCAGGCTATCCTTGTGCCACCCTAGTTACAATGCCAGAGTGCGGAATTCCACAGCATAGTCCACCAAGGAGCGTGGCCCTTGCTGAAGGTGGAGGAGGTCAGAGTCTGCCGTAGACTGCCGACTGGGCACATCAAAGACTTGTTTAAAAGGTCTGTACAAAGTGGGGAAGATTTGTGAGTAAAGAATTCCCATGTTCCCACAAGGCGGAGGCCCACATTAGGGCCTTATTGTCAAGCAGTGATAAAATGAAGGTGCTCTTGACCTGGTCACTGGTGAACTGTGCTGTTTGCAAGGAAAAATGCATGAAGCATTGGTTCAGGAAGCAGCGATACTACTTCGGGACTCCAGCGTAGTGGGGGGGAGCACCGGAAGGTGAAGAGATGCGGGTTGAGCTGGTGCTGCCACAGGTACAGGTTGATAAGTGATAGGCATCGGTGATCTATACAGACAATTGGCTAGCCGCTTCACCGAGGCAGCCAAGACATCCAGGCACTGCTGCTGTTGTTGGAGGTGCTGAGCCGACCCGGGAATTGCTTGAAGAGCACTCAGGTCTGCCGGGTCCATGGCCTTGACAACCTGTTGCGTATGTGGACCCTTGAACCGAGATAAGGCTGGAACCCGCCCAATGGTTTTGTGTTCACTGTAAACCGATGCGATGTGCGAACGGTCATCGGTATAAAAGAAACGTTAAATAAATAAATAAAAATAAACCACCACCAAGGGCAAGCCCCCAGTGGTCCTCATCGTTGGGAGGTGGTAGAGGTGGAGAAGACCCAACTGGAGCTTCACCTATACCAGTCCACGTTCCCCTCAGGTTTAGCCCTTGGGTGCCGGGGCCGGCAGGACTTAGGTGCGGGTCTCTCTTGAGGAGGTGTCCAGAAGAAGACAAGGCGGCGTCAGGCAGACCGGGTCAAAGTTGGCACTGGTGTAACCAGGAAGAGACCAAAGGTCAGGGCAGGCAGCAAAGTAGCAGAACAATGAGGCAGGCCAAAGGTCAGGACAGGCAGCGAAGAAGTAGAGTCAAGGTACCAAGTCAAAACCAGGAAGTCAGTCCAAGGACGGGAGCAGGAGCGGAGCCGGGTCAGGAACACAGTACCAGGAAGAGAAGGCTGGAACACAGGATCAGGAAGAAAAACTGGAATGCAGGATCAGGAAGGTAAACTGGAACACAGGATCAGAAACAAGCAACAATGCACTCAAGGAAGAGCCAGACCTGTTGCCAAGGCGAGGTGTAGAGATCTGAGCTGGGTTTAAAAATCCGAGTTCAGTGACATCATCTCCCAGGGCCACGGAGAAGTTTCCCACTTTGGCCCCTTTAAGAAGGGGAGAGAGGTGTATGTGCGCGCCTAGTGGGGCGTGTGCAAAGGCTGAGTCAGCAGCATCCTGTGCCAGGTGGGCAGGATGCTGCCACGGGATTCATGATCAGGCTGCCCTGGGCCACCGAGAAGGAAACCGGACCGAGGGCCCAGCAGGGCAGGTAGGGGGCCCGGCCACGGGTTGCTGCGGCCAGGAGTCCTAACAAGGTTGAGCATTAATATATAGGTATCAGCAGAGAATGTTATTATTGACAATGATGTGTTTGATTGGTGGGGAATTGATATCAGTGTGTAGTGGGATTTTGATAGAGGAGTATATCATTAACAATGGGGGGGGGGGGGTTTGCAGATTTAGGGGAGGCACAGAGATGGTAGTCAGGTCTTTGTGTAGATTTGCACAACCTTATTAGTTTGAGCAAATATTCATGAGTAAACTACCCACATATGTTTCGAAAATAAAATGTACTTGATTATTCTCTGTCTCCCAGAATGCTTACTTTAAGAAGGCTGAAAGTGGTAAACTAAATACCTTTGGCCTGTGGAAATCTGTTTTAAGCATACAGAGGAGTTCTACTCACATAATCCTGTTTTTTAAACAGGTAAATGATAATTAGGTTTTGAAAAATTAGATTTTATAAGACAAAGGGACCCGTGAAATAAAGGTTAGCATACATATTAAGGGCTTTTTATATGTGCTAAAAATAGGATAGTATTCAAGAAAGCTTATTCTGCATGCAGGTTGGCTTTAAGATATGCAGCGTGAATTTTAAATAATAATACTATGCATGAACATATAACACCCTCTTTGGTCAAATTTCACTGGCTAACTATTAAATGGCGAGTCCAATATAAAGTTGTAACTTAATCCACAGACTTATTCTTTCAGACATTGATTGTTGGACAAACTCTATATTAAGAATGTGTAAACTAGTTTGTTCCCTTAGGTCCAGCAATAAGAACCTCCTAGAAATTCCTTCCATCAAAGCAGCACATATGGACCTAATCCAAGAGAGCATATTCTCCATTGTTTGCTCTTGAATCTGGAACTCGTTGCCTAAGTCAGAGAGGCTGTTTGTAATGCTGCCTTTAAAAAGGCATTTAGGTCATTTTTGTTTAAACCAGCATACAATCTAGACTGAATCTATTTTGATCTAAACATTGATAGATGGTTCCTAATATGAGCAATGTTTATCTCACATTGCTTTTGTTGTAGCATCTTTATCTTATTCTGTTATGTTTTGTGTTTTCATGTATGCTCTCACTTGGAATCCACTTTGAACTTTTACATCAAATGCGGGATACAAATTTTAATGATTTCATATTCAAATTCAAATATAGCTACATGTAAATAAGGAGCATTGTCACAAATCAGGTTTAACTAGTCCATAGGAAACAACATCAAATACTCTCCATTCCTGCTATTTATTGTGGGCGTAGAAAAGAATAAAATGTTATTACCTGCTTTAGGCCAAGTATTACATTTTTCTGAGATCATACAATCTTGAAGCATCCTTTGCAAACCAGTCTGAAATGAAAGGACCAGTGAGTCTTGGCAGGTGATTCTGGGGAAGATTGGGATAGGAGGGAGGAAGGGGAACTGAGACGCCATTAGACATTGAGCGTGACCCCAGGCAGAATGACCCTGGAGGCATCCTCAAAGGCCTGCTAGCTCAAAGGCTTCCCCCTCATTCCTGTCTCCCCCATGGATTCATCTGCAAAGGTAAATTGTCTTCAAACGTTCCCTCCCTACCACCCTCTGTAGTCTTCTGTAAGGGTCCATTGGCCAGATAGTCTACTTCCCTCCCTTTCCCAGGCAGGTCAGCCCCATTACTACCTCAAAAGCATCAGGGCACGATAAAGCAATTCTCCCTCCTGTTCTGGCATTCTTTAAATAGAGCTGAGTTCCTGTGCCACTTTGGCTTTCACACTTGCTTTCGAGCCACCAGGTTATTGAAGGCTGGTTAGAAGTTGGTGGTGGGGGAAAAATCTGGACCTGCTTAGCCCTCATATTTGTCATGGATGGAAGTGGGGTACATGAATTCTCCCCTGCAATCCATCCCTTTTACTTCAGACCAGTTAGCTTTAGGGATTTCACAACAGCTAACCATACTATACTTTTTTATGCCTCTCCAGGAAGCCTAGAATCAGACCCGTCTCCTTTAATTGAACTCTTAGCCAAACACATCAACACAGATACCCCCGCTATAATAATGGGAGATTTCAACCTCCATGTGGATAAAACCCCTCAATCCTCCATTTGTGAAACATTTCTCACCTCGCTTCAGTATATGGGTTTCAAACAAATTATTAAAGATCTGACGCACAAAGCGGGACACACACTGGATTTAATTTTCATAAATGAAAGCCTTACCACTGCCTCATCTACGACTTGCTCCCCAGTCCCCTGGTTGGACCATAGGTTGATCTCTACAACTCTCGTTAATACATCCCATCCTCCTACCATCACAAAAAACCACAGTCCAATTCAGGAAGTTATGCAACCCAGAAACCCTTAGCACACAACTATCCTCTGCATTAGACAAACTAGACCTCATGGATGCTAATTCAGCCACATCCTCCTGGATCAATATAACTAAGAACGTAGCAGACCTAACGTGCCCTTTAACTACTAAAGCTCTCCAATCTAATTTGAACAACAGGAAACCCTGGTACACCCCTAAACTTAAAACCCTGAAACAAGAACTTAGAAGATTCGAACATGCATGGTGAAAAAATCCTTCCCCATCAAACCTGGAAGCTTACAAATCTCTCATGCACTGCTACCGGATATCCATCCTCCAAACAAAGAGGGATTTTTTTCTCACAGAAAATACACCACTTCATCTTCAATCCTAAAGCCTTTTTCTCTCTTGTCTCGTCTCTCACCAAATCTTCCCCCACGACCATCCCGGACGATCAAGCAGCCAGCAAAGCCTCAGAATTAGCCACATATTTCAAGAAAAAAATCACAGATCTGATCAGCCCTTTAAATGCCAATAACGCTCTTCTTCCTCCACCAGCCTACTATTCAAATACTCAACAGAACACTAGTCTGGAAACATTCCTGCCGACTTCCTCCTTAGAGATTGAAACAGTCGTGAAGCTCAAACCTGCCTCGCACCCTACAGATGCGATCCCCGCCAACTTACTCATCGATATCTCAAAAACAGTCGCCAAACCAATTGCCAACATCATTAACTGCTCACTAATGCAAGGTTCAGTTCCTGACCCTTTGAAACTCGCAATTCTAAAATCACTCTTGAAAAAACCCAATCTGTCTCCAGACGACTCCGTCAACTATTGCCCGATTGCTAAACTCCCCTTCATTTCCAAAATCTTAGAAAAAATAGTTAATAAGCAACTATCGGAGTACTTAGACGATAACAAAATACTAGCCCCCTCTCAGTTCGGCTTCCAAAAAGCCCGAAATACAGAAGCTCTCTTATTCTCTCTAACAGAAACAATACTGTTGAATCTAGATAAAAAACAATCCGATCTACTCATTCTCCTCGACCTATCAGCCGCATTTGACACGGTAAACCACTCAACACTTCTGGATCGGCTATCTGACATCGGCATAAAAGGCACTGCTCTCAGCTGGTTCAAATCATTTCTACATAACAGATTTTACAAGGTCAGAGTCAACAATAACAAATCACACCCAGTCTGCTCTTCTCTGGGAGTCCCTCAAGGCTCATCCTTATCCCCCACCCTCTTCAACATTTATCTATTACCGCTTTGCCAACTCCTCTCCAAACTAAAATTAACCTATTACATCTACGCAGACGATGTGCAAATATTCATCCCGGTTACGGAATCTCTACAAAAAAACACTAGAATTCTGGAACTGCCTCCAAGCCATCAACAACCTGCTCATGAGCCTTAACTTAATCCTTAATTCCAATAAAACTGAATTACTCCTCATTTCACAGGACAGTAACTATGCAATATCTAACATACTCCGAAGGAGTCAACCTTCCTTCTCCTCTCAAGTCAGAAACCTCGGAGTCATCATGGACAATCAATTAAACCTAAAGAGATTTATTAATAATACCACTAAGGACGGCTTCTATAAATTGCAAGTCCTGAAATGGCTCAGACCGCTCCTCCACTTCCAAGACTACCGGTCAGTTCTCCAAGCAATCATTTTTTCAAAAATTGATTACTGTAACTACCTCCTACTTGGCCTCCCAGCTAACACCATAAAACCATTACAAATACTTCAAAATGCTTCATCCAGGATTCTGACTAAGTCTAACAAAAGAAATCATATTACCCCCATCTTGAGAAACCTACACTGGCTCCCAATTAAGTTTAGAATCTCTTACAAAGTATTAACAATCATACACAAATCTATACACAAGCTCATTCCACTGGAACTCAATATCACTTTTCAACCACATATACCCTCCAGACCGGTGAGAGCAGCTTATAGAGATACTCTCCTCGCCCCACCCATCAAAACCTCATTAAATAAATGAACTCTATCCACAGCGGGCCCTGCACAATGGAACTCTCTACTTCCAGAACTCCGGAAGGAACCTTGCCCTATCACCTTTAAAAAGAGACTCAAAACTTGGCTATTCGAACAAGCTTTTAACCCATACCAATAATCTCCCTTCAATCTATCCAAATATGTGCGCCATGTACCGTGACTCCTAGATACTTAGCCAGGTTTTAGTCTAGAATCTCATGACTTCATCATATTCATTGTATTTTATTCCCCCAGTTCCTTGATCCAAGTTTATCTCCCTGTTCGATGTAATCGCATTCTTACATGCTTGTTAATATTATAATGTAAACCGAAGTGATTTGTAACATTGCTACATGAATTTCGATATATAAAAATGTTAAATAAATAAATAAATAAATGTTAATATTCACATCAGTACTGTGGCTTCTGTATGCAGCGCAAGTTTTAGCTTGCCCTCAGTACAAATTACATAGCATGTTAAGTGGGGACTTAACCAGTATTTTCAAATTTATCAATTGCATGATAAAACCTTTTAACATAACTTTATCACAATGGATCCAAAGTCCATCTTCAATAAGACTCAGAGGGTAATTTGAAGAAAAACAGTGCTTTAATTGCAGAAATGGACTCTTACAAAATTGCCTCCCCAATCTGAGAATAAAAATACATCTGTAGAGCCTGCAATAAAAATAGGCATTCTCAGTGACGAGGTTGGGGAGGAGTTTGCATTGATATGCATATTTTTGTGTTTTCAATAACATGAATGTATTTTTCCTTTAAAAAAAGCACCCATACCAATTAGCAGGAGTAAATCTACACAGGTAGCTTTACTAGATAATTTTCAAAAGAAAAGTGTGTATATACTTTCCCTTTGAACATTGTGAAGTTTGCAGGTAAAGGACTTTAAATGTGTGTGGGCAATTACCATATTACCCCATAATGACCTAGACATATTCTGCATGGACAAGAATATTTATTAAAAGGGATGGGAATGGGGTAAGCATTGCACCAGTAATCTATGAATTAATATTGCATAAAATATCTCTGGTTTCTGGTAAGAGTTAAATTTATACTGTCTATTTTAAATATGAAACAAACACTAATAAGGCCACACATAAATACTTTAGGGAAAAAAATAAACAGTTTTAATTTAATCATATTAAATAGATTGAAAGGCATATGCAGGAACAAATATAAGAAGATAATAAGGAACACAAACACAGAATGAGAAAGGGAACATGTAATTTATGCAACTCAACCTATTAAACTAACAAAAGTTCAAAATTCGATTTTTAGATTTTCAATTGACTTTAGTACAAACATTGTATAGCTGCATTAAATGTGAATATCATTTCAATGCATGCAAATATATATATATATACTAAAACTTCATTATTGTATTCTGAAAGCTCTAACATAAATGAGCAAAGGTCTGGAAACTCTGAGTTAGAAGACAGAGACAAGTTCAGCACATGCAGTCATTTTTGGTGTGAATCATTTTATATCTTAATTAGACCATTCTTTTACGTTATTCCTTATTTAAAGGCTATCACTTTATTAAGAACATAAGACTTGCTCTGTCATTGCTTGTACCGTTACTTGAGGATGTGTGCCTCTCCCTGCCACATCAGTGAGTCTGCATCCCTGCAGGAACCTGAGCTGCTTGCCTCACTGCTGCATTGTCCCACCCCAGCCCAGACAAAGCGCCATGCCGCTGACTTCACCAACACCACTATCCACCAGGGCTGGCCACTTTGCTGATGTACTATTCATCACCACTGTCAGTTTGACTGTTGAACTGCATGTTGAGACTCTCTAGGTCTCCACCAGATGGCCCTTATTCCCAGCCTTGGGGTTAGCATGTAGGAGACGAGCATACCATTCAAAAAAACACTATCTCTGTGGCTTGTTGGAATGGTGAGCTCCTGCGGCACAAGAAGGGGTTAGGCAAGAGAAGGGTGTGGTCATTTTGAGTTGTATTTCTAGGAGTGAGGAGCTGTTTTTACTTCCTGGGCTGTTTGGGCACCACAACCTAACCCTGTGTTTTGGAAAAGGATTTCTTGCAGAACACTACTTGCCTGTGAGTATCTGCTAGGGATGTGCAGAGGGACGCCATATGTTGCATTCGTGATTCGGATTCGTCAGGGAGCAGATACGTTGCATTCTGTGACATGGTGAGGGCAAAGGCGATCTGCTGCCAGTATTCAAAATGGCGCCGATCGCCTTTGTCCTCACTATGTCACAGGAGCCAACCGTCGGTACCTGTGACATAGTGAGGGCAAAGGTGATCGGCGCCATTTTGAGTACTGGCATCGGATGGCCGGAGTGCAGGAGGTCGCTCCCGGACCCTCGCTGGACTTCTGGCAAGTCTTGTGGGGGTCAGGAGGCCCCCCAAGCTGGCCAAAAGTCCCTGGGGGTCCAACGGGGGTCCCGGAGCGACCTCCTGCACTCCGGCCGTCCGATGCCAGTACTCAAAATGGCGCCGATAGCCTTTGCCCATACTATGTCACAGGGGCTACCGGTGCCATTGGTCAGCCCCTGTCACATGGTAGGAGCACAAGATGGCGCAGATGACCATGTGACAGTAGCTGACCAATGGCACCGGTAGCCCCTGTGACAAAGGCTATTGGCGCCATGATGAAACCTGTACCGAGGGTGTGAGAGTGCAGGGGATGGTTCCTGGACTCCCCGCTGGACCACCAGGGAGTTTTGGTAAGTCTTGGGGGGGTTCAGGAGGGTGGGGGGGTTGTTTAAATTTTTATTTAGGTGGCCGTATAATTCGGGGAAGATTTGTGAATTCGTGGGGAATCGCGATACGTTTCGCTTCCCCACGAATACTACGAATAGTGTAATATACGTTGCGGATCGCCAATACAGCGAAAACGAATGCACACCCCTAGTATCTGCCTCCAGTTTAGTGAAGAGACTATTTCTAGAAGTTTTGAGAGTTTTTGGTAGTACTCCTGAGTGAAGCCCTCATCTCATCTGGAGTAGGGACAGTATCTGGATGTCAGGTGCAAGACCTATTGGGTCCTTCTCACCATCAGTGAGTTAGAAACAGAGAGAGATTGTTGTTGTGAACTTTGGTAGTTTTTTCCTTGAAATTTTGTGAAGAAATATTGACACTACCCTTCCTCACCATAAAGAGGGGTCAGGAAAAAAACAACAAAAAACCCTGCTTTTATTAGAAAAAAGACCTTTCCTCCAGAGTTGGCCCCATGAGTAGTCAGAGAGCAGAGCAAGAGAGAGAGAGAGAAGAGAAGGACCTTTCAAAACCTACCATTGGCATTTTTATCCTTGGGACATAGGACACTGATTGGGGTTTTGCAGACCTGGACTCTTGGACTTCAGGTATGAGACTTTTGGGGATCAAGGATCCCATTCACACTTAGTACCCTACCTGGGACACTTTTCCATCTACTCGCTTTAGTGGACTGGTGACTTTAAAATTGGGACTTAGCTCTGAAAATTTTTGTGGCCCCATGAGAAATCAGTAAATACCTTGAATTGGGGTTACATAAATGGCACCCAGGCATGAGGATGGTAGACAGATGGAACCATGTGTAACAAAGGAGAAAAATTATGTTATGATACTTTGTTGTGATGGGAATAAATCTGAAGGAAAAAAAACAACATTGGGAAGAATTGACTAAAAATGTTCAGCATCCCTGCCTTTAGGAAAGGAGTATAGAATGAGAATCCCTATGCCATAAGATGGAACTAATGAAGTCCATGCAGGAGGAGTTGAAACCAGCACTGGGACAGCTTGCTGACATCAATAGGGAGGTGAAGACATGCTGGAGGAAGGCCCTAGAGAGGAAGGGGACTTCATCAGAGGAGTTGGGCTGCCCTACTATTATACTACCCAGGTGCCAACCAAGGCTGAAGAGGATCAGCTATTTAGGTCCTTTGACAAAGGATTTCAACTAAGCCCTCGTTGTTTGCTGTCTGAATACAATTCCCTATTTCTCCTGCCATTGAAGGAGAGAGCAATGTTGGAGTTGCATCAAAAGTATCAAGGCTTATTGACTAAGGATAGTAATCACCACACCAGCAAGTTGCCCTCATGCAAGATTGATTTGTTTCCTTTTGGACTTGGCTGTAGAAGCAGTCCTGTGCTTTTTCCCTTATGTCTGTGTATCAGTATCCCAGACCATACAAGTCGGGGCTCTTAGTTGTCATGTGAATCCAGTTTCTTTTTTCACCCTGCCATCTAAGCAGGGAGCAATATTGCAGTTGCATTTAACATCTCAAAGCATATTGGTTAAGGTTAGTAATCTCCATGCCTACTGCTAAGGGTTATAACCACCAAACCAGCAAGTTACCCCCCCCCCCCCCCCCCACACACACACACGCTTATCTCATTTCCATCCTCTAGTCTGTAGAGATCCATGGTGTTTATCCCATGCTTCTTTGAATTATGTGACTGTTTTCTCCTTCAGAAGGGCATTTCAGGCCTTCACCACTCTGTCTAGAAGAAATATTTTCTGATGTTGGTTCTGAGTCATCCACCCTGGAGTTTCATTTTGTAACCTCTAGTTCTATTGTTTTCTTTCCAATGGAAAGTTTCAAAATCCATACATCATGAAAACCATTTAGGCATCTGAATATCTGTATCATATTATCCCTGTACCTTCCAGGGTATACATATTCAGATCCTTCAGCCTCTTCTCAAAGATCTTCCAATACAGACCCCACACCATTTTCATCATTCTTCTGTTGGCCACCTCCATCCTATCTCTATCCTTTATGAGATTTGGGCTCCAGAACTGAACACAATACTCCAGGTGAGGCCTCAACAAGGACCTGTCAAGGGCTTCATCACCTCCTTTTTCTTAATGGATATTCCTCTCTCTATGCAGCTCAGGATTCTTCTGGATTTATCTACTGCCTTGTCACATTGGTTCGCCATCTTCAGATACCTAGACATTATCATCCCAAGATCCATCTTTTGGTCCGTGTACATAAGAGAAGCCGAGCAAGCCTGTCTTGTGCGGCGTTTATAACTTGGGGAGAATCAGCAAAAGAAGGGATGGCCAGAGGGCAGTGGTTTAAGAAAGGCGGGAAGGAGAGCCAATGAGGAAAGGAGAATCAGAGGGCAGATTAGCCAATAGGGTCAAAGGACTGAAGCGAAGGCAGATGGTAGTGACGCCAACGGTCAGCAACCTGAGGGGAGGCCAGGCGGCAAGACCTGTTTTTTTTTTTTTGGGCAGGAGGGTAGGTTGTGCGAGACCGAGACGTTGCTTAGCGAATTTGTACAAAATTAATATACAAATAATACAAAATAGCAGCGAAGGAGGGAAGGTTGAGGAGATGCGGTCTGCAGCCTTATACTTGCGCAAAGGCGTGTCTGTCTCATAAAGAACTGTAGGGGTTCTGGGCATTGCGTCATAGTCACTGACTAACTTGTGTGTACTGGCAGAAGTAGCACTAATCTGTTGCTTCTGGGCTACGTCTAGGGTACCTAATTTAATCTGTAACTTTATTAAATCATATGCAGGCTTAGTCTGTCCTTCTTTAAACCTTTGAATGTAATGTCGAATATGATTATTCATAGCGGGCCATGGCATGTTTTGGCTGCCTAACCATATCAGGAAGAGTCTGCAAAAACATGTGAAAAAAGATAGGTAACTGATATATTTCACTACGTGGGATTCACTTCTGTCCTCGATTGCTGTGCCTGTCCGTCCAGGCCTTATGTCCCTACATGGGATTCACCTATGTCCTCAACTGCTATGCCTGTCTGTCTAGGCCTTATGTCCCTACAAGGGTTTGACCTTGATTGCTGTGCCTGTCCATCCAGGCCTTATGTTCCTACAAGTGTTTGACCTTGATTGCTTTGCCTGTCCATCCAGGCCTTAGGTCCCAACATGGGTTTCACCTCTGTTCTCGTATGTTGTGCCTGTCCGACCAGGCCTTATGTCCCTACATGTGATTCAACTCTGTCCTCGATTGCCATGCCTGTCTAGCCAGGCCTTATGTTCATACAAGTGTTTGCCCTCAATTGATGTGCCTTTCCATCCAGGCCTTATACCCCTACGAGGGATTTGCCTCTGTCCTCGATTGCTGTGCTTGTCCGTCCAGGCCTTATGTCCCTACAAGGGTTTTGAGCTCGATTTCTGTGCCTGTCCGTCCAGGCCTTATGTCCCTACAAGGGTTTGATTTAAATTGTAAGCCCTCTGGGGATAGGGAAATACCTAAGGGAATTAAGTGTAATCAACTATGATGTTCTGGAAAAGCGTGAAAAGAGGAATATGAATAAATTTAAAAAAAAATTGCTCTGCCAATCTGTCCAAGCCTTATGTTCCTACAAGTGTTTGACCTCAATTGCTATGCCTGTCCATTCACGCTTTATGTCAATACTTGGGATTCACCTCTGTTCTCGACTTCTGTGCCTGTCCGTCCTGGCCTAATGTTTCCTACAAGTGTTTGACCTCAATTGCTATGCCTGTCCATTCACGCTTTATGTCAATACTTGGGATTCACCTCTGTTCTCGACTTCTGTGCCTGTCCGTCCTGGCCTAATGTTTCCTACAAGTGTTTGACCTCGATTGCTATGCCTGTCCATTCACGCTTTATGTCAATACTTGGGATTCACCTCTGTTCTCGACTTCTGTGCCTGTCCGTCCTGGCCTAATGTTTCCTACAAGTGTTTGACATCGATTGCTGTGCCTGTCTGTCTAGGCATTATGTCCTTACATCTGAATCAATTCTGTTCTCGATTGCTGTGCCTGTCTATCCAGGCTTTATGTTCCTACAAGTGTTTGACCTCGATTGCCGTGCCTTTCTGTCCAGGCCTTATGTCCCTACGTGGGATCGACTCTTTCCATGACTGCTGTGCCTGTCCGTCCAGGACTATGTCACTACAAGGGTTTTACCTTGATTGCTTTGCCTGTCTATCCAGGACTTATGTCCCTACATGGGATTCACCTCTGTCCTCGATTGCTGTGCCTGTCCTTCCAGGCCTTATGTCACTACATGGGATTCACCTCTGTCTTCGATTGCTGTGCCTGTCCATCCAGGCCTTATGTCCATACAAGGGTTTGAGCTCGATTGCTGTGTCTGTCCATCCAGGCCTTATGTCCCTATGTGGGATTCACCTCTTTCCCCAATTTCTGTGCCTGTCTATCCAGGCCTTAAGTTCCAACAAGTGTTTGACTTTGATTGCTATGCCTGTCCATCCAGGCCTTAAGTCCCTCTGTGGGATCGATTCTGTCCTCGACTGCTGTGCCTGTCCGTTCAGTCCCTATGTTCCTACATGGGATTGACTCTGTCCTCGACTGCTGTGACTGTCCATCAAGGCCTTATGTCCCTATAATGGTTTGACCTCAATTGCTTTGCCTGTCCATCCAGGTATTATGTCCCTACAGTAAATGATTTGCCCATTTAGGCGCAATGGCAATACATGCAGTAGCAAGGGGGCTCGCTCATTTTTGTAGGATTCCATTGTTCCCCTCTATGATGGTCAAAACCTCGATCTATCGGTCCATAAGTACCTTGAGGTAGACTGTCTCATAAAGAAAAGTAGGGGTACTATGCATGGCATCATAGTCACTGTCTAACTTGTCTGTTGATTCTAGGCTACTTCTAGAGCACCTCATTTACTCTGTAACTTTATTAAATCATCTGCAGGCATAGTCTGTCCTTCTTTAATCCTTTGAATGTAATGTAGAATATGATTACTGATAGCGGGCCATGGCATGTTTTGGCTGCCTAACCTTATCAGGCAGAGTCTGCAAAAACATGTGACAAAAGATTGGTAACTGATATATGTCACTACATGGGATTCACCTCTGTCCTCAACTCCTGTACCTGTCCGTACAGGCCTTATGTCCCTACTTGGGATTCATCTCTGTCCTTGACTCCTGTTCCTGTCCATCCAGGCCTTATGTCCCTACAAGAGTTTGACCTCGATTGCTTTGTCTGTCCGTCCAGATCTTATATTCCTACAAGTATTTGACCTCGTTTGCTCTGCCTGTCCGTCCAGGCCTTATGTCCATACGTGGGATTCATCTCTTTCATCGATTGCTGTGCCTGTCTATCCAGGCCTTATGTTCCCACAAGTGTTTGACCTCGATTGCAGTGCCTGTTTGTCCAGGCTTTATGTCCTTACGTGGGATTGACTCTGTCCTTGACTGCTGTGCCTGTCCATCCAGGCCTTATGTCCCTACGAGGAATAGATTCTGTCCTGGATTGCTGTGCCGGGCCATCCATGCCTTATGTCCCTACGTGGGATTCACCTCTGTCCTCAACTGCTGTGCCTGTCTGTCCAGGCCTTATGTCCCTACAAGGGTTTGAGCTCGATTGCTGTGTCTGTCCATTCAGGCCTTATGTCCCTATCTGGGATTCACCTCTGTCCTTATCTGCAGTGTCTGTCCGTCCAGGTCTTATGTCCCTACTTGGGATTGATTCTGTCATCTACTGCTGTGCCTGTCCATGCAGGCCTTATGTCCCTACAAGAATTTAACCTTGATTGCTTTGCCTGTCTGTCCACACCTTATGTTCCTACAAGTGTTTGACCTCAATTGCTGTGCCTGTCCATTCAGGCCTTATGTACCTACTTGGGAATCAAGTCTGTCCTCGATTGCTATGCCTGTCCACCCAGGCCGTATGTCCATATGTGGGATTCACCTCTGTCCTCGACTGCTGTGCCTGTCCGTCCAGGCCATATGTTCCTACAAGTGTTTGACATCGTTTGCTGTGCCTGTCTGTCCAGGCCTTATGTCCCTATGATGGATCAACTCTGTCCTAGACTACTGTGCCTGTCCATCCAGGCCTTATGACCCTATGTGGGAGTGTTTCTGTCCTCAACTGCTGTGCCTGTCTGTGGAAGCCTTATGTCCCTACAAGGGTTTGACATTGATTGCTTTGCCTGTCCATCCAGGCCTTAGGTCCCAACATGGGTTTCACCTCTGTTCTCGTCTGCTGTGCCTGTCTGTCCAGGCCTTATGTTCCTACAAGTGTTTGACCTCGATTGCTGTGCCTGTCCGTCCAGGTCTTATGTCCCTACATGGGATCAACCCTGTCCTCAACAGCTTTGCCTGTACATCCAGGCCTTATTTCCCTACGTGGGATTGACTCCGTCCTAGACTGCTGTGCCTGTCCATCCAGGCCTTATGTCCGTACAAGGGTTTGAACTCGATTGCTTTGCCTCTCTGTCCAGGCCTTATGTCCCTAAGTGTAATTAAACTCTGTCCTCGACTTCTGTGCCTGTCCGTCCAGGCCTTATGTTCCTTCAAGTGTTTGACATCGTTTGCTGTGCCTGTCCATCCAGGACTTTTGCCCCTACATGTGATTCACCTCTGTCCCCGATATCTGTGCCTGTCTATCCAGGCCTTAAGTTCCAACAAGTGTTTGGCTTCGATTGCTATGCCTGTCCATCCAGGCCTTAAGTCCCTTTGTGAGATCGATTCTGTCCTCGACTGCTGTGCCTGTCCGTCCAGTCCTTATGTCCCTACATGGGATTGACTCTGTACTCGACTGCTGTGACTGTCCATCAAGGCCTTATGTCCCTATAATGGTTTGACCTCAATTGCTTTGCCTGTCCATCCAGGTATTATGTCCCTACTATAAATGATTCGCCCATTTAGGCGCAATGGCAATACATGCAGTAGCAAGGGGGCTTGCTAATTTTTGTAGGATTCCATTGTTCCCCTCTATGATGGTCAAAACCTCGATCTTGCGTTCCATAAGTACCTTGAGGTAGACTGTCTCATAAAGAAAAGTAGGGGTACTATGCATGGCATCATAGTCACTGTCTAACTTGTCTGTTGATTCTAGGCTACTTCTAGAGCACCTCATTTACTCTGTAACTTTATTAAATCATCTGCAGGCTTAGTCTGTCCTTCTTTAATCCTTTGAATGTAATGTAGAATATGATTATTCATAGCGGGCCATGCCATGTTTTGGCTGCCTAACCTTATCAGGCAGAGTCTGCAAAAACATGTGACAAAAGATTGGTAACTGATATATGTCACTACATGGGATTCACCTCTGTCCTCGACTCCTGTACCTGTCCGTCCAGGCCTTATGTCCCTACTTTGGATTCATCTCTGTCCTTGACTCCTGTTCCTGTCCATCCAGGCCTTATGTCCCTACAAGAGTTTGACCTCGATTGCTTTGTCTGTCCATCCAGATCTTATATTCCTACAAGTATTTGACCTCGTTTGCTCTGCCTGTCCGTCCAGGCCTTATGTCCATACGTGGGATTCACCTCTTTCATCAATTGCTGTGCCTGTCTATCCAGGTCTTATGTTCCTACAAGTGTTTGACCTCGATTGCAGTGCCTGTTTGTCCAGGCTTTATGTCCCTACGTGGGATTGACTCTGTCCTTGACTGCTGTGCCTGTCCATCCAGGCCTTATGTCCCTACGAGGAATAGATTCTGTCCTGGATTGCTGTGCCGGTCTATCCATGCCTTATGTCCCTACGTGGGATTCACCTCTGTCCTCGACTGCTGTGCCTGTCCGTCCAGGTCTTCTGTCTCTACGTGGGATTGACTCTGTCCTCGATTTCTGTGCCTGTCCATTAAGGCCTTATGTCCCTACATGGGATTCACCTCTGTCCTCGACTGCTGTGCCTTCCGTCCAGGTCTTATGTCCCTACGTGGGATTGACTCTGTCCTTCATTGCTGTGCCTGTCCGTCCAGGCCTTATGTCCCTACTTGGGATTGACTCTGCCCTCGACTGCTGTGCATATCCATCCAGGCCTAATGTCCCTACAAGGGTTTGACCTCGATTTTTGTGCCTGTTATTAAAATCCTTATATCACTATGTGGGATTCACCTCTGTCCTCGATTGCTGTGCCTGTCCGTGAAGGCCTTATGTCCCTACAAGGGTTTGACCTCGATTGCTGTGCCTATCCATTCAGGCCTTAGGTCCCTACAAGGGTTTGACCTTGATTGCTGTGCCTATTATTAAAATCCTTATATCACTATGTGGGATTCACCTCTGTACTCGATTGCTGTGTCTGTCCATCCAGGCCTTATGTTCCTACAAGCGTTTGACCTCGATTGCTGTGCCTGTTATTAAAATCCTTATATCACTATGTGGGATTCACCTCTGTCCTCGATTGCTGTGCCTGTCCGTGAAGGCCTTATGTCCCTACAAGGGTTTGACCTCGATTGCTGTGCCTATCCGTCCAGGCCTTAGGTGCCTACAAGGGTTTGAACTCGAATGCTGTGCCTGTCTATCCAGGCCTTATGTCCCTACAAGGGTTTGAGCTCGATTGCTATGCCTGTCTGTACAGGCCTTATGTCTCGACAAGTGTTTGACCTCGACTGCTCTGCCTGTCCGTCCAGACATTATGTCCCTACGAGGGATTGACTCTGTTTTCGATTGCTGTGCCCGTCCGTCCAGGCCTTATGACTCTACTTGGGATTGACTCTGCCCTCGACTGCTGTGCATATCCATCCAGGCCTAATGTCCCTACAAGGGTTTGACCTTGATTGCTATGCCTGTCTGTACAGGCCTTATGTTCCTACAAGTGATTGACCTCGACTGCTCTGCCTGTCCATCCAGGCCCTAAGTACCTACAAGGGTTTGAGCTCGATTGCTGTGCCTGTCCATCCAGGCCTTATGTCTCTACGTGGGATTCACCTCTGTCCTCTACTGCTGTGCATATCCATCCAGGCCTTATGCCCCTACTTGGGATTGACTCTGCCCTGGACTGCTGTGCATATCCATCCAGGCCTAATGTCCCTACAAGGGTTTGACCTCGATTGTGTGCCTGTCCGTCCAGGCCTTATGTCCCTACAAGGGTTTGACCTCGATTTTTGTGCCAGTCCGTCCAAGCCTTATGTCCCTACAAGTGTTTGATCTTGATTGCTGTTCCTGTTCGTCCAGGCCTTATGTTCCTACAAGTGTTTGACCTCGATTGCTGTGCCTGTCCATCCAGTCCTTATGTCCCTATGTGGGACTGCCTGTCCTCGATTGCTGTGCCTGTCCATCCAGACCTTATGTCCCTAAGTGGGATTTACCTCTGTCCTCGACTGATGTGCGTGTCCATCCAGGCTTTATGTCCCTACATGGGATTGACTGTGTTCTCGGTTGCTGTGCCTATCCGTCCAGAACTTATGTCACTACAAGTGTTTGACCTCGATTGCTGTGCCTGTCCATCTAGGCTTATGTTCCTACAAGTGTTTGACCTCGATTTCTGTGCCTGTCCATCCAGTCCTTATGTCCCTATGTGGGACTGACTCTGTCCTCGATTGCTGTGCCTGTCCATCCGGACCTTATGTCCCTACGTGGGATTCACCTCTGTAATCGACTGATGAGTGTGTCCATCCAGGCTTTATGTCCCTACGTGGGATTGACTCTGTCCACGATTGCTGTGTGTATCCGTCCAGGACTTATGTCAGTACAAGGGTTTGACCTCGATTGCTGTGCCTGTCCGTCTAGGCCTTATATCCCTACGAGGGATTCACTCTGTACTCGATTGCTGTGTCTGTCCATCCAGGCCTTATGTCCCTACAAGGGTTTGACCTCGATTTTTGTGCCGGTCCGTCCAAGCCTTATGTTCCTACAAGTGTTTGATCTTGATTGCTGTGCCTGTTCGTCTGGGCCTTATGTTCCTACAAGTGTTTGACCTCGATTGCAGTGCCTGTCCATCCAGTCCTTATGTCCTTATGTGGGACTGACTCTGTCCTTGATTGCTGTGCCTGTCCATCCAGACCTTAAATCCCTACGTGGGATTCACCTCTGTCCTCGACTGATGTGCGTGTCCATCCAGGCTTTATGTCCCTACGTGGGATTGACTCTGTCCTCGATTGCTGTGCCTATCCGTCCAGGACTTATGTCACTACAAGGGTTTGACCTCGATTGCTGTGCCTGTCCGTCTAGGCATTATGTTCCTACAAGTGTTTGACCTTGATTGCTGTGTCTGTCCATCCAGACCTTATGTCCCTAAGAGGGATTTACTCTGTACTCTATTGCTGTGTCTGTCCATTCAGTCCTTATGTTCCTACAAGTGTTTGACCTCGATTGCTGTGCCTGTTCTTAAAATCCTTATCTCACTATGTGGGATTAACCTCTGTCCTCGACTGCTGTGCCTGTTCATCCAGGTCTTATGTCTACTCCTAATGGCTGAATCCTTGTTGCAAAGGGAAACCTCAGTCTTTTGCAATTGAAACTAGTAATCCTTCACAGCACGGATCCTTAAATAAAACAAACAGTTGTCTTTAGTTTCAGGACAGAGAAGAGAACGTCCTCCGTCTTACTTATGAATTCATGATCTGTTTGCAAATGCTTAAATCCTAACAATTTGTACCATTATACACTCTATGGGCCAACCCATTCCAGGGAGCCCTTTCCTTCTCAAAGGAACGGGAACTCTCCCCATTGTTGCAACCTATCTCTTACCACCTGTTGACCCATGTTCAGAACAAGAAAAGATCTCCAGGGTACTTAGACTGTGGCAAACACAACGCAGTGAGACCATGCTCACAGTGAGACCATTCTCCAGGTCACCACGTTTGAAGGCTCATACTCCACTCTATGGGCGAACCCATTCTAGGGAGCCCTTTCCTAAACAAAGGAAAGGGAACTCTCCCCAGGTGTAGCCAGCCTGTATCTACCCTCTGCCTCTGTGCCTTGCTGCCATACACCAAATGACTCACTCAACTCCTTGTGATGTTCTGGCCACTATCATGGTTGCTCAGTGTGTTGGTGCTAGTCATTCTGCTTGCTATGTTCCTCCTTCAATGCAATGGAGGATGTCGATGCCACTTGTCTTGCCGCTTTGCCTGTCGTGCTGCTTTAAAGGGTTCATGCATCTCTGATCAATGATCTCTTTTGAAGCTGTGGGTGTTTTTGACACTCTCACTGCTGCTGCTTTGTGCCTCTATTATAGCACTCTTCTTCCCACTTCTGGTACCCCTTTGCCCCTTTAAAATACCTTAGGCTATTCATGCCACTTTGGTGCAACTTTGCCACAGTCTAAATACCTTGGAGCTGTTTTGTTGTTCTGATAATTGCTCCCCAGAAGTTTCATCAAAATTGATAATAAAACCCCAATTCTGAAGCCAAAAATAGGCTGCAAATACTTCCACCATTGACTTTAATGGGAACCGAATACGAATGTATGTATTAACGTATCGGGGCACCATTGAACAAATGCAACATATATGGCCCACAACAAATACAAATCATGAATTCAACGAATACTTTCTGGCTGCATGTCCCTAGTCTCTGTATGAACAGCATCAGTACGTAAGCTCACTGGTTCAGTGAGCAGGGTTACTGCACCCAGTAAGGGCTCCCCATGAATTTAAGAGAGGAGTACTGGAGACTTCATGGTAGTAGTGGGAATCCGCAAGTGTTCCACCAGTCACTTCAAAATGAAATTTCTCCCTGCCCCAGTGTCTACCAAGGCAAGGGTCTGGTATTCAAGAGGTCCGCAGATCAAGGAAACAGGAAGAGAGAGTGGAGGCAAGGGTGCAGTTAGACCAAAGAAGAGTCCTCCCACAGGACTTAGGTCTGCCAGTTTTCCTGGTCCTATAGGGCATGTTTGTACAGCATGGCCCGCTTGACCACAATACATGCATAGTCCAAGTCTCTTTCGTTTTCTTCTCTCTTTTGAAGTTAAGTGACTGCGGCCTAATCGCCAACAACTGGACCTGAGGAAGTAGGCCTGGGTGTGGACTTCACTCGAGTTTCTCCCTGAAGTGGTCTTCTGGGAGTCTTGGTGTCTTGAACCTTGTCACGAAGTTGGCGATCAATCCTCGTTGCCAACTTCATTAGTTCAGCCAAGGTCTCAGGCATCTCATGAGCCGCCCGCTCATCTTTCAACCGGGAGTTCAGTCCTTCAAAGAAGAGAGTCTTCAGGCACTTAGGGTCCCAATGTAATTCTGACTTCAACGTCTTGAACTCTATTGCTTCAAATGAACCAATGTGGATCCTGCAGTAGTGTACCTGGCAGGGTCATCGAATACATGGCTCTTCAAAAAAGCATTTCACAGTGAGGTAGCGGAATAACAACACATACACAAAGCAGGAAGTCACCAAGAAAAAGCAAAATTGCTTATTTTTTATTATTTTCTCATAATTAAGTATTAAATTAGAAAGACAGTTAATCATAAATGGTAACCACACCCATTCCCCATTTAGAGTATATTATTGCACCATGTAACCGTATAATAATGGCACCCTATGGATAATTGAGAAACCACATATTTGTGCCTAACTGTAAACCGTTGTGATGGTGTTCTACTAAACGACGGTATAGAAAAGTTTTAATTAAATAAATAAATAAATAAATAAATAAATAAATCTGAACAGTTCAAGAATCCCATCAAGGTTGTGCAGGAGAGGGTCATCGCGCTCCCACAGCAGAGGGGCCCACGCCAACGCTCTTCCATCCAGATAGGACAATATATAGGTGATCTTGGCATAGGCTGACAAACCCACAGCCGAGTTTAATCTAGCTGATTTTGTATCGCTGTCTTTGGTTTTCATGGTTTTTCAATGACTATTTTAGCACTCTTCAGTTGATATCGTTTTAAAATATCTTTCCATAGTTTTAAAATATCTTTCCTGTCTTCCAGCTCCCAAGTTTTTCGCTCCCTGTTTGATGTAACATTTACCTTCTACATAGTTGTTATGGCTATGGCTGCAGTGCAACCGCCTCACCACCAGGGGTCCCTCTAGTGCTGGCTCTCCTCACAGGCCCAGTCCATCTCCCCTGTCCACTCTATGTTCTGGGCTGTCCCTTATAACCCTGCCTGACAGTTCCCTCGGTGCTTCGGCATCGAGCTCGCCTGGGCTCCCTGCTCTAGCCTTCCTTCCCTGCTTGCTGTGCGTTTGGTCCCAGGACCTTGCCTTGCCTTGCGCGGCCTTCGGGCTTTATTCCTTGCCTTGCGCGGCCTTCGGGCCTTATCATCTGCCTGCCTTGCGCGGCTTGGCCTATCTGCCTTGCCTGCGGGCCTTCGGGCCTTATTCATTCCTTGCTTTGCCTTGCCTTGCGCGGCCTTCGGGCCTTCTACCTTACCTTGCTCTGGGTGTACCTTTGGGCGTGCTACCTTGTACTGTGTGTGGCCTACGGGCCTTCTGTGTGTGTGTGGCCTACGGGCCTTCTGACCTGCCTTGCCCTGCTTACTGTGTGTGGCCTACAGGCCTTCTGTGTGTGTGTGGCCTACGGGCCTTCTGACCTGCCTTGCCCTGCTCATGGTGTGTGGCCTACGGGCCTTCTGTGTGTGTGTGGCCTACGGGCCTTCTGACCTGCCTTGCCCTGCTTACTGTGTGTGGCCTACGGGCCTTCTGTGTGTGTGTGGCCTACGGGCCTTCTGACCTGCCTTGCCCTGCTTACGGTGTGTGGCCTACGGGCCTTCTGTGTGTGTGTGGCCTACGGGCCTTCTGACCTGCCTTGCCCTGCTTACGGTGTGTGGCCTACGGGCCTTCTGTGTGTGTGTGGCCTACGGGCCTTCTGACCTGCCTTGCCCTGAACCTGCCTGAACCCAGACACTGCTATCTGCCGCCTGCCCTGACCCAGCCTGGACCCAGACACTGCTACTTGCCGCCTGCCCTGACCCAGCCTGGACCCAGACAATGCTACTTGCCGCCTGCCCTGACCTAGCCTGGACCCAGACACTGCTACTTGCCGCCTGCCCTGACCCAGCCTGGACCCAGACACTGCTACTTGCCGCCTGCCCTGACCCAGCCTGGACCCAGACACTGCTACTTGCCGCCTGCCCTGATCCAGCCTGGAGCCAGACACTGTTTCTAGCCATTCCTGTCTCTCTCCACCTGGAGCCACCCTTCTGGGTGGTGTTCATGACTCTTGACCGGAGCCCATTCGTAACAGTATGCCGAAGCCACCAATTTCCAGGGGAAGAGATAGGTCTTGGTACTACCGGTGAGCCAATTTTTTCTTTTTCCTTCTACTCACATTATGCCTCAGCCTCCAAGTTTTTATGTCTGTGCTTGTTGCCAGACTTTGAATTATCCCAGTTACAAGAACTGTCTTGCCTGTCAACTCTCAGACCAAGAACACTGGGTATGCAGTAGTTGTCATAAGAGGAACGTCTCAGTCTATCAGGAATGTTTAAATTGTCTAAATCCTAAACCAGGGTGGTGGAAATGCTCCTGTCTTCCGTGTCTGTTACCACCAGGCAAACCCTGCCCCCATTGTTTTGCTCTAGGATCAGCTGTTCCATTAGAAAAGACAATCAGCTCTCCTAACCGGTATTCTGCTTCTGGCTCCACTAAAACAGACATTTTAGCTGGCATTTTGTGGATAGAAAAACCCAGGACTTACCTGGCCAAGAAGGCTTCTGTGACACCAGTGCTAGAGCCTCGGGAACAGGTTTCTCTAAAACGGAGAGAGTTGATTAACTCTAGCAGGGCTCTGCTTCCCACAGCTGCTGTTGAGACACTAACGAGCACCTTCCCTAGACGTCCTAGAACTGCCTGTGCCTTCTCTAAACTGCTCCTCCAGAAACAAAATCAGGAGCTTCAGACTTTGGCTCCAGGTATCAAGCCCACGGCAGTCCAATCTGTGTCTTCCATGCGCACTACTTCTAACCCTGCTGCTCCACCCCGAGAGGGGTCCGAGTCTGCTGTTTCACCCCGAGAGGGGTCCGAGCCTGCTGCATTACCTCGAGAAGAATCCAAGCCTGCTGTTTCACCCCGAGAGGGGTCCAAGCCTGCTGTTTCACCTCAAGAGTCCAAGCCTGCTGTTTCACCCCAAGAGGGGTCCGAGCTTGCTGCATCACCCCGAGAGGGGTCCAAGCCTGCTACATCGCCCCGAGAGGTGTCTGAGCATGCTACATCGCCTCGAGAGGGGTCCGAGCCTGCTACATCACCCCAAGAAGGGTCCGAGTCTGCTGCATCACCCTGAGAGGGGCCCGAGTCTGCTGCATCACCCCGAGAGGGGCCCAAGCCTGCTGCATCACCCCGAGAGGGGTCCAGCCTGCTACACTACCCCAAGAAGAACCTGAGTCTGCTGTGTCGTCCCCGGAGGGGTCCGAACCGGTCCTGCTGCCGTCTCCGGAGGGGTCTGAACCGGTCCTGCTGCCGTCCCTGGAGGGGTCCGAACCGGTCCTACTGACAGCCTTTCTGACTCAACCATCTGAGTCTACTGAACCGGTCCTGCTGCCGCCCCCGGAGGGGCTCGAACCGGTCCTGCTGTCATCCCCGGAGGGGTCCGAACCGGTCCTACTGATAGACTTTCTGACTCAGCCCTCTGATTCTACTGAACCGATCCTGCTGCCGCCCCCGGAGGGGCTCGAACCGGTCCTGCTGCCACTCCCAGAGGGGCTCGAACCGGTCCTGCTGCCGTCCCCAGAGGGGTCCAAATTGGTCCTGCTGCCGTCCCCGGAGGGGTCCGAACCGCTCCTACTGACAGACTTTCTGATTCAGTCATCTGAGTCTACTGAACCGGTCCTGCTGCCGCCCCCGGAGGGGCTCGAACCGGTCCTGCTGCTACCCCCAGAGGGGCTCGAACCGGTCCTGCTGCCGTCCCCGGAGGGGTCCGAACCGGTCCTACTGACAGACTTTCTGACTCAGCCATCTGGGCCTGCCGAACCGGTCCTGCTACCGTCCCCGGAGGGGTCCGAACTGGTCCTGCTGCTGTCCCTGGAGGGGTCCAAACCGGTCCTACTGACAGACTTTCTGACTCAGCCATCTGAGCCTGCTGAACCGGTCCTGCTACCGTCCCCGGAGGGGTCCGAACCGGGCCTGCCAACAGACTTTGTTACTCAACCATCTGAGCCTGCTGTACCGGTCCAGCTGCCGACCCGGGAGGGGTCCGTACTGGTCCTACTGTCGCCGACCCTGGAGGAGTCTGTGCCGGCCCTGATGCTGACCCTGGAGGGGTCCGGACCAGTCCTGCTGTCGTCTCAGGAGGGATTACGGACTATTTTGCTGCCCCAGGTGGGGTTTATGTTCCCCTTGTCACCCCAGGAGGGGTTATGGAAATCTGCACCGCCTCTGCTACCCCAGGAGGGGTCTAACTCTGCCACCTTGTCCCAGGAGGGGTTATGGACTATGTTGCTGCCCCAGGTTGGGGTTGTGTCTGCTTTTTTACTCCAGGAAGGGTTATGGACTGCCTTGCTGCCTCGGGAAGGAGTTGAACCTGCCGCATCGCCCCAGGAGGGGTCGGACTTCATTATTGAGTACCCCCTGCTAAGATGGGACCCAGGAGGAGGGGGAGGCCTTGAGGAGGGGGTACTGTTACGGCTATGGCTGCAGTGCAACCGCCTCACCACCAGGGGTCCCTCTAGTGCTGGCTCTCCTCACAGGCCCAGTCCATCTCCCCTGTCCACTCTATGTTCTGGGCTGTCCCTTATAACCCTGCCTGACAGTTCCCGGTGCTTCGGCATCGAGCTCACCTGGGCTCCCTGCTCTAGCCTTCCTTCCCTGCTTGCTGTGCGTTTGGTCCCAGGACCTTGCCTTGCCTTGCGCGGCCTTCGGGCCTTATTCCTTGCCTTGCGCGGCCTTCGGGCCTTATTCATTCCTTGCCTTGCCTTGCGCGGCCTTCGAGCCTTATTCATTCCTTGCCTTGCCTTGCGCGGCCTTCGGGCCTTATTCATTCCTTGCCTTGCCTTGCGCGGCCTTCGGGCCTTATTCATTCCTTGCCTTGCCTTGCGCGGCCTTCGGGCCTTATTCATTCCTTGTCTTGCCTTGCGCGGCCTTTGGGCCTTATTCATTCCTTGCTTTGCCTTGCCTTGCGCGGCCTTCGGGCCTTCTACCTTGCCTTGCTCTGGGTGTACCTTTGGGCCTGCTACCTTGTACTGTGTGTGGCCTACGGGCCTTCTGTGTGTGTGTGGCCTACGGGTCTTCTGACCTGCCTTGCCCTGCTTACTGTGTGTGGCCTACGGGCCTTCTGTGTGTGTGTGGCCTACGGACCTTCTGACCTGCCTTGCCCTGCTTACGGTGTGTGGCCTACGGGCCTTCTGTGTGTGTGTGGCCTACGGGCCTTCTGACCTGCCTTGCCCTGCTTACGGTGTGTGGCCTACGGGCCTTCTGTGTGTGTGTGGCCTACGGGCCTTCTGACCTGCCTTGCCCTGCTTACTGTGTGTGACCTACGGGCCTTCTGTGTGTGTGTGGCCTACGGGCCTTCTGACCTGCCTTGCCCTGCTTACGGTGTGTGGCCTACGGGCCTTCTGTGTGTGTGTGGCCTACGGGCCTTCTGACCAGCCTTGCCCTGAACCTGCCTGAACCCAGACACTGCTATCTGCCGCCTGCCCTGACCCAGCCTGGACCCAGACACTGCTACTTGCCGCCTGCCCTGACCCAGCCTGGACCCAGACACTGCTACTTGCCGCCTGCCCTGACCCAGCCTGGACCCAGACACTGCTACTTGCCGCCTGCCCTGACCCAGCCTGGACCCAGACACTGTTTCTAGCCATTCCTGTCTCTCTCCACCTGGAGCCACCCTTCTGGGTGGTGTTCACGACTCCTGACCGGAGCCCATTCGTAACAATAGTTATTAATTGGTTTCCCCTGTTCTATTGTAAACTGGTACGATAAGACCGCGTCTTGAGTATCGGTATAGTAAAAGAAGTTAAATAAATAAATACATAGGCTGTAGGAAAATGATTAGGATGCAGAGGAAAGTGGATGCAACACTGATTTATAAATCCTCTACATTTCCAAACTTCATCTGAGAAGCATGTTGGAGCAGATAGAGGCACAGTTGTCTTGACCGTACTTCTAGCGGCATAATTTCTTTTCCTGTGGTGTTCGGTGAATTCATCTCTGTGTGCAACTGGTTAAAGGCAGCAGTCAAATTATCCAGCGAGTTCTGCTGAACGGCGATTCGCTGGGCCAGGCCTGGAATGGCCTGCAATGTGGCGAGCTGAGCTGAATCCATGGAGTTAACAATCTGTTATGGTTTGAGATGTTTGAGTGGATTCTTGGGTACTGTGGAGATGACCACACCCACAGGGAGGAGCCCTGTGAGGAGCCACAGTACTGGGCTACACTGGGGAAGCACAAACACAGAGTTTTGTCTTTTATTACACAGCTGATGTGTTCCACCAGAGGTGGCAATAGTGAGACAATCCAAAGATAGCAGTCCAGGGATCCTCGGCAGAGGAGATCCGTCTCACTGGGATGGTATATGGAAGTCTGGTTGCAGGTTCCCAATGTAGCAGAGCTGTAGAAGAGACAGACTGACAAAGTTAGATTACTCACTAAGGGGGTCATTTTTCAAAATGCGGTAAGGTGTTTTCGCATGTCTTAAGGGCTTATCACATGCGAAAAGCCCCGTTTTCGCATGCGATATTCTAAAAATAGGAGGATATTCTAAAAATAGGAGGATATTCTAAAAATAGGAGGAGTTAGGGGCGGAGAGTGGGCTGGGCTAGCCTGACTGCAAAGAGCTATCGCACAGCCATAATGCAGATTTTAACTACACCTCTTTCAAATGTGTTGCAATAGCGGCCGTGACCATGCGCTGAGGTTTCATCGCCATTTGCGATGTGTCCCGTAAAGCTTATTTCAGACGATTTGAAGGGGGGAGAGAGAGAGAGAGCGAGAGAGAGAGAGAGAATCTGAAATGGTATTGCAATGTGCAGTAACTTAGCTCTTCGCACAGGTAATTATCGCAAATTGCGATAAATACTATATTAGCATAAAACACTAGGGATGTGAATCGTTTTTTGACGATTTAAAATATCGTCCAATATATTTTAAATCATCAAAAACCGTTAGGGCCACGATACAATACCAATTCCCCCCATTTATCGTCAAAAAATCGTAAATCGGAGGAAGGGGGAGGGCAGGAAAACCGGCACACTAAAACCCCCTAAAACCCACCCCGACCCTTTAAATTAAATCCCCCACCCTCCCGAACCCCCCCCCCAAATGCCTTAAATTACCCTGGGGTCCAGCGGCGGTCCCTAGCTAAATCGGGGGAAGGGGGAGGGCAGGAAAACCGGCACACTAAAACCCCCTAAAACCCACCCCGACCCTTTAAATTAAATCCCCCACCCTCCCGAACCCCCCCCCCCCAAATGCCTTAAATTACCCTGGGGTAGAGCGGCGGTCCGAAACGGCCTCCTGCTATTGAATCGCGTTGTCTTCAGCCGGCGCCATTTTGCAAAATGGCCGCCGCAAAATGGCGGCGGCCATAGACCAACACGATTCGACTGGAGGAGGTCGTTCCAGACCCCCGCTGGACTTTTGGCAAGTCTTGTGGGGGTCAGGAGGCCCCCCCCCAAGCTGGCCAAAAGTTCCTGGGAGTCCAGCGGGGGTCTGGGAGCGATTTCCTGCCGCGAATCGTTTTCCGTACGGAAAATGGCGCCGGCAGGAGATCGACTGCAGGAGGTCGTCCAGCGAGCCGGCAGGAGATCGACTGCAGGAGGTCGACTGCAGGAGGTCGTCCAGCGAGCCCCCGCTGAACGACCTCCTGCAGTCGATTTTAACGATTTTCACGATACTTTACCCACCCAAACGGCAACAATACGATTCCCTCCCCCTCCCAGACGAAATCGATCGTTAAGATGATCGAGGACACGATTCACTTCTCTATAAAACATGCCCCTTTTGCTATCGCATGCGGTACTTACCGCATTTTGATAAATCCAGGCCTAAGTTGGTAGCCGTATGGTGATGATTCCAGCAGGCAGAAGTAGTTGGTTACAGGCACCGAGGCAGGGAGAGCAGGCCCTCGAGGAGAGAGTACCTGATCCCAGTAAGGTACCTGAAAGAAATCAAAGGGCCCCCGAGGAGCATGTACCCAGGTTAGATAATTACCCCGAAGGGCAGAGAGAGTTTCCAGCACCAGCACGGAAGCGGCAGAGTAGCTCAGACCGGAGGCATTCCATCCATTCACGATCCTTGCTAACTCGATGAGCTAGCAAACAAGGGCAGGCTAAATACCCGGATAGCATGACGTCACTCGAGGGGAACGCCCCCAAGGTTCCTGCCATGACGTGGATAAAGACGAGGGTGGCATGCGCACGTGCACCCTAGGCCCTAGGAGGCCCTTAGGAGAAACATAGCGTGAGGTTTTGCCATAGCCATTCCAGGGATGCTGTAGAGAGTGGCTTGCAGATGCGGTGGTAGCCATCTTCCCAAGGCTGGCGGGGAGAGCAGAGAAAAAGTTGAGGCACAAATGTCGAAGCCGTCTGAGACCAACAGACGCAACAATACTTTCTCCTGAATCCTGAACACTTTCCTGAAACCTCTAAGTAACCTGAATCCTTGTCTGAGTCTTCTGAGTAACCTGAATCCGTGTCTGAGTTCTCTGAGCATCCTGCATCTCAATCCATGTCTGAGCATACTGTTTCTCAATCCACGTTTGAGCATCCTGAATCTTCGTCCATGTCTGAATCCTTGCCTGATTTCTAAGTCTCCTCATCTCGTACGAGTCTCCAAATTTGCTCGTCTCATCTGAGTCTCCAAGTCTCCTTGTCTCGTTCAAGACTCCAAGTACCGACATCTTGTTCCTGTTCCAGTACCATCACCTGTCCTCGACCTCTATCTGTTCTGTAGCATCTGCCGTTTCCAAGTGGAAGGTCCGAAAGGGCTATCGAGTGGCTGGAGGGCTATCCCAGAGACCAGGATTGCATTGCTGGGTCTCCTCTTGTGCGTTAGGGTTCATCAGAGGTCAGGGTTTCTGGTCTTCATCCTGTCTGCCCGTGCTTGGATACATCTTGCTAAGCCTTGGTTCTTCTTCGGAGTTCTCTGGGGTCATGCCATGGCCTAAGGGCCCACTAAATCTCCCTGGAATTGGGATCGTTCACTAGCACTCCCCTAACAGTTTGCAAAGGCCATGTGTCTGGTGAAAGTTTTCCTGTGATGGTCCCATGCCTTGTTCCAGAATTCCTAATTCAAGTACTTTTTCTGAACTTTTGTGTCCTGAACCTTTGTGTATCCTTTGACCTACTGGAGGTGCTAGCTGTGCTGCCCTGCTTCCACATGTCCCAGAGGCTGATGATGTCTTCCATGCACTGGCAAGGCTGCCATAGTCCTGGCTTCATGGCTCGGAGGCTGCCAACATCATTGTCTCCCCTTTGCGGGGAGTCTCCGCCTCCAGCCTCCTTTCACGGCCCAGAGGCCGCTACTGGTGCTGCCATCTTCAGGGCCTCTTTGTGGCTAGGCCGCCGCCAACTCCACCATTTCTTCGCAGCCTGGAGGCCGCTCCCGACATTCTCTTCGGTGGCCCAGATGCCACTCAGGAGCTCCTCTTCTTGCGGCAGGAGGCCGCCATTTTCAGTCCTTCTTTGTTGTACGGAGCCGCCGACGTCAAGGCCTGCTTCTTCCCTGCCACACCTCTCCTCTGCATTTAAAGGGCACGCGACGGGCAGGGCCCTGTGGTTACTCCTGATGATGTCTCCGAGGCGTCTCCTCTTGAGCCCTATAAGAAGGGCTTCTCTTCAGTCTGTGGTTGCCTTTGCAAGGAGTTTGTTAGCTCCTAGATTCTCCATGGTTCCAGCTCTTTGTTCCAAAAGTCTTATCTGCTTCATCTCGCTTCTTCAAGGCACTCTATTCTTCATGGGAATTCCTTTGTCTTCATCTATGGTTCCTGATTCTTCATCTTCATCTTCATTCCTTGTTCTTGTCTTTCGTCAGATCCTGTGTTGAAGGGCGCAGAGCCCTGAGGGTTGGGACCAGTCCCGAATACTGAAGACCTTCTCCGGGACCATATGAAAACCGGTGGTGGAGACTATGAAGCCCAAGAAGGGGAAGTGACTTCCATTCAAAGAGATATTTCTCCAATTTGGTAAAATGTCGGTATTCTCACAGGTGTTGAAGTATGCGTCGGACCTCCAGACTGTGCATGGGCAGGTCTTTTGAGTAGATAAAGACATCAACAAGATAGACTATAACATTGGTATGGAGCATATCGCAGAAGACCTCGTTCATGAGGTTTTGGAAGACCACTGGGGTGTTGCATAGGCCGAATGACATCAATAAATATTCATAGTGCCCATCACACAATTTGAAGGCAGTCTTCCACTCGTCCCCAGGTTTGATGTGGCCCAGGTTATAGGCCCCATGGAGGTCCAGTTTGGTAAAAATCTTCACCCTCCCGGAGGCAATCCAGCAGCTCTAGGATGAGAGGGAGAGGATATCTGTCCCTATGGGTGATGGCATTTAGACCCGGTAATCTATGCATGGTCTTAGCGAGCCATCCTTCTTTGCCACAAAGAAAAACCCAGCTCCAGCCTGCAAGGTTGATGGGCACATGAAGCCCCTGTCGAGTTTCTCCTGAATGTACTGCGACATAATCTGAGTTTCGAAAAGAGACAGTGGGTATACCTGGTCCCGGGTTGGGGGGGGGGGGTGTGCCTGGGAGGAGGTCTATGGCACAGTTGAATGGATGGTGCTCGGGAAGTGTCTCCGCCTTTTCTTTGGAGAACACATTGCATAGTCGGCATACTGGGTAGGCAGGACCAATGAAGTCATGGGAAGCAGAAGTCTGGGTTGGGGTAACTCGTGGAGACAGGTCTTGTGGCAACCAGACCAATTGCAGGGTCTCCCAGTCGATACGGGGTGAGTGCCTCCAAAGCTACGGAAGCTCCAGTACCACCGGATGTATCGCCTTATCCAATATGAAGAAAGAGATCTCCTCTTCATGGAGGATTCCAGTGTGAAGTCTTACGGGGGCAGTGTTGTGGGTGACGTGACCTGGCCACGGGTCACCTCGGATGGAGAAGATCACTAGCAGTGGTGTCCTGGGGATGACGGGGATGCGTAGTTGTTCAACTAGGTCAGAAAGGATGAAGTTTCCTCCGGCTTCGGAATCGATGAAGGCCAGTGAGGAAAATAAGTCTGCAGGGTAGATGAAAGTTACTGGAATGGTGCATTGGGGAGCAGGGTTTATGCATCTGTTTGATTGGTGGGGAATTGATAATCAGCATGTAGTGGGATTTTGATAGAGGAGTATATCATTAACTGTTGTGGGACTGCCTGCAAGCCGCAGACAGCCCCCTTACCTCTTTCCAGCCTGAAGCGTGGTCTGCCAGGCCTCGGCCATCGCCGTCCCATGGCAGGCCGAGCCATGACGCTTCAGGCTTCCCCACAGTCCTAGTGCCGCTGGCAGAGGTCTCTTCACAGCGAAGCAACTCCTGCAGCCTGCCGCTTCTTCCTCCTCCTCGGCCCAGAGGCCACCAGCATTGCCTTCGTGCTGAGTGGCAGGGAGGCCGCTCAGTTTTCCTCTTTGTGGCATAGTGTCACCACCAGGACCCTTGCTTCCTGCAGCAGGGGGTTGCCCCTGCCTCTGCCGGTCTATTGCTTGTCTTCACGGTAGATGCTTGTCTTCACGTGGCAGGGATGCCACTGACATGCCTGTCTTCTTCCTGCCTTACTTTAGGCATGAGCGCACGCCTCTCCTCAACAGTTAAAGGGCCGACGGCGGGAAAAGCCCACGGCCCGTGGGAGTGACATCATGCACTACTTCCTGCTTCAGCCCTATAAAAGGGCCCTGCCTACCTTCAGTCAGTGCCTTCGGATCAGGTTTCCACATCGCTGTGATCTTATTCAGTTCCAGGTCTTCCATGGTCTCCTGTGCTTTGATGGGTCTTCGTTCCTTGTTTGCTGTATTCCTGATATTTGTCTCCCTGATGTTCCTGGTCTCATCCCTTGTTGGACCTCCCTCATCCCCTGTCTTCTGTTCCTGATGTTCCATGTCCATATGCCTTGACATTCCTAGTTCTGAGGTGCCATGTTCCTTGTTTCTGATGTCTGCTGTCCTGCCTTGACATTGTCCGTCTGATCCTCAGCTCTGCATCCAGTTCCCAGGTTCCTTGATGTCCACCTTCCTGGTGTGCCATTGTCATGGTCCGTGACCAGCCCATGGGCGGGCTGTGTAGGGCACCTCATGGTACAAGGCCATCTTCTCCTCCGCAGCACAAGCCTCCGGCTAACTTCCGCCTGAAGCCTTGGCCCTTGGATCTCCTTGCATCTGCTCTGTACATGACAAAGACACTGCCAGAACCTGCTCCATCTGGCGTGGTACGCAACCAGCCACTGGTGGCTGTGTAGGGCGTGTCCCAGTGCAGGTCTCTTCGGTTTCTTAGCCATGCTCCATTCTTAAGCCTTCTGCACCTCATCTGGAGTCTGCTTCAAGTGCAGCGTGGTCCAAGACCAGCCCGTGGGTGGGCTGTGTAGGGGGCGTTGCATCGCAGTATCAACCCAGCACTTTGATCCTGACTCCTCATCTACAGTGCCTTGTTCCTACGTCTTTGTCCAAGTATTCTTGCTTGAAACTCCTAAGTAACTTGAGTCTTCGTCCAAGTATTTATTTATTTATTTATTTATTTATTTATTTAGGGCTTTTTTATACCGACACTCATGATACCAATCATATCATATCGGTTTACAATAAACAGTGGTGCAATAACATTAAAATTAACAACTTCGTAAGTACCTATGTCTCAGCCTGAGTCTTCATCCAAGTGTCCACGTCTCTGCCTGAGTCTTCGTCCAAGTGTCCACGTCTCTGCTTGAGTCTTTGTCCAAGGGTCCAAGTCTTCACCTGAACCTTCGTCTGCTTTTGGCCTCTGTCCGGCATACCACTTCTTGCCATTACCCAGTGGCAGGTCTGAAAGGGGTCGGAATGGTCGGAGGGCTGTTCATTGATCACCATTGCATTGATGGTCTTTCTGAAGCATGCAGGTCCGGTGGAGAGTCAGTACCTTCAATCATCGTTGTTTTCTCTCCATCCTTGTTCCTGCTCCGCCCGTGCTTGTATCAGCTCGTCTTCCACGGTGTACCTTGGGGCTCCTCCCTGAGTCATGCTGCGGCTCAAGGGCTCACATTCCTATCTAGATGGACCGTACTTCCGAGCTCCTAACCGGGCCTCAGGGTGAACTCCGTAACATTAACAATAGGGGGGAATGGTTTGCAGATAAAAATCTATTTTAAGCATACAGAGGAGTTCTACTAACATAATCTTGTTTTTTGTTTTTTTTTTTTTAATTCTTTATTTTTGATTTTTCAAATATTCAAATACACGATAATTATATTTCCAAAGCTAAGTAAGTTACATTTTTGAAATCTCATTTTATCATTTTAATACACATTTTTCGCAAAATAGAAACTACCTAAAGCTTAACAAACTTCAATTTTCATAAGTAACTTAATTATTTCCTTATTTGCATATTTAAACATGAAAAAGGAATAACAAAAATCATGATGACTTCTATATAAAAATATAGAAAAACATTGAGGCTATTGAGGAATTCAAATACAAAGGAGATTAATTTGAAAACAATTATCGATAGCTATTCATTTGTTCCAGCTGTATATTTTATATATGTTGCCCCATTCTCACTCACTTAATTGTATTACCTCATTAGGTGTCACATTGGGCAACGGGGTAGATGCAGTAGGTTGTTGTTGAGCTTCTAAAAACTGTATTAATTGTTCTGATTGAAAAAACACATATTCACATTCCCCTTTCTTTAGCTCGCATCGACAGGGATATCTTAGGAAAAAGGTGAAACCTAAATTAGTCACCCTTTGTCTCAATTTTAAAAATTATTTCCGTTTCATCCTTGTGATGGGAGCCAAGTCAGGGTAAATTTTCAAGGTTTGTCCATGGAACATAGTTGGAAATTTTTGAAAATATCTCTTCATTAGGGTACTAATATCTTTTACTAAAATAAAAGAAACTAACAGAGTGTTTCTATGTAGTACTTCTAATGATGAATCCTCCAAAAAATTTGATAAATTAGAAGGTACTGGGGATTTTACTGATAAAAAATAACATGTATTAATAGCAGGAAAATCACTTTCAGAATACCCTAGTACTTCTTTCATGTATTTTTTTAAGGAATTATAAGGTAGTTCCCCTAGCACCTGTGGGAAATTAGTAATACGCACATTTAAGTGTCGTGCTTTATTCTCTATCAATTCTAAACGATGTGAAATAGCTGTTTGTTCTTTTACTACCATAACATTCAATTTTTGTAGCATTTTCATATCTTCCTCATTTTTATTTACTTTTTTAGATACCTCTGTTAGATTAGTATACATTTGTTGAATCTTACCCTGACTTTCAAGAGTTATTGTATCCATCTTTTTTTCCAAACGGTTCATGGCTCCATTCAAGCTTTTGACTGCATCCCAAATTGCTTCAAGGGTCACCTTCTCTGGTCTTACAATTTCCTGCAATGATGGTTCTAAATTTGAGGACTGGGCTCCCTCCTGTTCATTAGTTCCTTGCCCTAATAGGTTGGTCAAATGAACAGCCTGTTCCTCAGATGCAAGCTGTACCGGTGGTGGTCTGGTATCTGGGCTTAAGGACGCCTCTTCACGGGAGTTCCCCAATTCTCCTCCTAGGGAAACTCCAACGGCTTCATCAGCTCCTTGCTTCCCCAGCTGGGTCAGGAATTGATGGATTTCCAACTGAGTTGAGGTGGGTATAGCTGAATCTGGGGGGAAGATCCGAACCTTCCCTTTCCTCTTCGCAGGCATTATCAAACATTTTATATAAACAGGTAAACAAAAAATATATATCAATTCTTGACTATGTAGCACTTTCCTCAAAACCTATATTCGGAAATACAATTTAAAAGAATATGACCTGGGCTAGGTCGGGCGAAGTCGGGCAAAGTCGCGCGCGCCCCTTGGACGCGCGCGGCTTCGACGACGCGCCGATTCAACGACGCGTCGAAAGGGAGGTGCCTTTTCAAGGGTCTTCCGGCGCCGCCCTCTGACGTCAGCCAAGCCGGCGTCCCGTTCTCCCTCAGCACAAACAGGTCAGTAGAAAAATTCAAAGTCTCACCGCAGTGAAAGCAAGCATAGGATAGCCTCAGGAGATCTCTCACGGGAGGCGCCTTTTCAAGGGTCTTCCTGCGCCGCCCTCTGACGTCAGCCAAGCCGGCGTCCCGTTCTCCCTCAGCACAAACAGGTCAGTAGAAAAATTCAAAGTCTCACCGCAGTGAAAACAAGCATAGGATAGCCTCAGGGGATCTCTCACGGGAGGCACCTTTTCAAGGGTCTTCCGGCGCCGCCCTCTGACGTCAGCCAAGCCGGCGTCCCGATCTCCCTCAGCACAAACAGGTCAGTAGAAAAATTCAAAGTCTCACCGCAGTGAAAGCAAGCATAGGATAGCCTCCCATAATCTTGTTTTTTAAACAGGTAAATGATAATTAGGTTTTAAAAAATTAGATTTTATAAGACAAAGGGACACGTGAAATAAAGTTTAGCATACATATTAAGGGAGTTTTATATGTGCTAAAAACAGATACAGTGATACCTCGGTTCTCGAACGCCTTGACTTTCGACCAAATCGGTATTCGACCAGGAGATTCGAGAAACTTTTGTCTTGGAATCCGAACAAATATTTGGAACTCGAACTTCCGAGATGAGCCGAGTTGAGCCGAATGGCGTTCATTCGGCCCAGCGCGCCTTGCTTGCGTCATCAGTGTGAGTGCAGAGAGAGAGTCACGCTTTGTGGAGAGAGTCACGCTTTACACTGAATTTAACCCTTAGACATGGGTCCAAAGAAAGCCAGAAGTGGTAATGCAGACAAAGGTAAGCGGAAAGCTGTGAGAACAATTATTGAGCTGAAGAAAGAAATCATTGCCAAATATGAACAGGGCACACGTGTTTCGGATCTGTCTGCTGAGTATGGCATGCCAAAATCAACCATCTCTACTTTCCTTAAGAATAAAGCTGTTATAAAGGCTGCCAATGTTGCCAAAGGTGTAACGCTGATAACTAAGCAAAGGCCTCAGATAATGGAGGAAATGGAGAAGCTGCTCCTTATTTTCATTAAAGAAAAAGAGTTAGCAGGTGACAGCATCAATGAGGTCGTTATTTGTGAGAAAGCACTACAAATATTCAGTGATCTGAACAAAGAAACACCTGGTACAAGTGGTGAAGGTGCTTTCACGTTTAAAGCCAGCAGAGGTTGGTTTGAGAATTTCAGACATAGAAGTGGCATACATCGCGTCACTAGGCATGGGGAAGCAGCTAGTGCAAACCAGGAGGCTGCTAATAACTTCATTAAAGAATTTAGTGACTATGTCAAGGCAGAAGGGTTTGTTCCTGAGCAGGTGTTCAACTGCGATGAGACCGGATTATTCTGGGAAAAAATGCCAGCCAACACCTACATAACCAAAGAGGAGAAAGCGCTACCAGGGCACAAGCCTATGAAAGATAGGCTTACTCTTTTGTTTTGTGCAAATGCAAGTGGTGATTGCAAGGTAAAACCCTTGCTTGTCTACCATTCAGACAATCCCAGGCCATTCAAAAGGCACAATGTAATGAAGAGTAAATTGGCTGTGATGTGGCGGTCTAACACCAAAGCTTGGGTTACCAGACAATTCTTTACAGAGTGGGTGCGTGAAGTTTTTGCACCTCGAGTGAAGGAATACCTGGCAGAAAAAAAATTGCCTTTAAAATGTCTATTAGTGATGGACAATGCTCCTGCTCACCCCCCAGCTTTAGAGGAAGATCTAGTTGATGACTATAGCTTCATCAAAGTAAAATTCTTACCCCCCAATACAACCCCTATTCTGCAACCCATGGACCAACAGGTCATATCCAATTTCAAGAAATTGTACACAAAGGCCCTCTTCCGGAAGTGCTTTGAAGTGACAAATGACACACAGTTAACTCTGAGGGAATTTTGGAAAGAACACTTCAACATCCTAAATTGTGTAAACTTGATTGACACTGCTTGGAGTAATGTCACTCATCGCACATTGTATGCGGCATGGCGAAAACTATGGCCCGAAAGGGACAGTGAGGGTTTAGAAGCTGAGTCAGCTCCTGTCGTTGATGAAGATGTTGCTGTGGTTGATGATATTGTGGCCATAGGAAAGACCATGGGCCTTGACATTCAACAAGATGACATCAACGAACTTGTGGAAGGTCACGCTGCTGAGTTAACCACCGAGGAACTGATGCACCTACAACAACAGCAGCAGAAGGATATGGTGGAAGAAATTTCTTCTGAAGAAGAGGAGAGAGTGGAGGATATTTCTAGTGGCCTTATTCATGAAATGTGTGCAAAATGGGCAGAAATCGCAAACTTTGTTGAACAACATCACCCTGATAAAGTGGTAGCAAATAGAGCAGTTAAAATTTTTAATGACAATGTTATGTCCACTTTCCGCAAAATTTCTGAAAGGAGAAAAAAACAGCAAAAAATTGAAAAATTCTTCCGTAAAGAAATCAGACAAGCAACTGCAGAGAAAGATTCTGATTCTCCTCAGCAAAAGATACAGAGAACAGAAACACCCGAAGAGCAGTTACCCTCTGTTTTTATTGAAGAGGACTCCCCTTCAAGACAATAAAGGTTGGTACAGGTACAGTAAATGAAACACAATTTACTGTACTTTACAGTACATTTTATTTTATTTTTTTTAATACATACTGTACACTTTTATTTCTTGTTGAGACTCATGTTTTTCTACATATTATATACAAATTAGGCCAGTAAATAGGCATTTTCTGGGGCTTGGAACGAATTAATCCAGTTTCCATTATTTCCTATTGGGTTTCATTGCTTCGGTTCTCGAACAATTTGGTTCTCGACCGTCCTCCTGGAACGAATTATGTTCGAGAACCGAGGTATCACTGTAGTATTCAAGAAGGCTTATTGTGCATGCAGGTTGGCTTTAAAATACGCAGCGTGAATTTATATGCATGAACATTTAGCACTCTCTTTGGTCACATTTCACTGGCTAACTGTGATATAAACCCACGTGAAGGGTTATTGTTATTATTATTATTATTTAATTTTTATATACCGAAGTTTCATGAGAACATATCACATCGGTTTACAATAGTTGTATTCATCTAAAAATATTTGCGTTTCCAAAATTAAATGGAGAGAAGAAAATACAGAGTTTCATAATAAACTATTAAACAAATAAAATAGTAAAATAAATAAACAAAATTTAAACGGTAAAGAGGCAGAACAGAAAGAGCAGAGATAAAATAATTAACTAAGGGGTAGATTTTCAAAGGGGTACGCGCGTATCCTACGCGCGTACCCCCCGAAAATCTACCCCATACCCCCACTGCGCACGTCAAGCCTATTTTGCATAGGCTCGGCGGTGTGCGCAAGCCCCGGGACATGAGTAAGTCCCGGGGCGTGGCGGGGACGTGGCGGGGGCGTGGCGGTCGTGACGCAACATTTCAGGGGCGTGGCGCGGGTGACGCAACGTTTCGGGAATGGCGCCGCGGGCATGGTTTCGGCCCGGGGACATTCCAAGTGCATGGCCGCGCCCTCTGGAACAGCCCCCGGAGTGGCCTCGGAGGGAATGGAGGCAGGCTGCACGGCTCGGCGCGCGCAGGCTGCCCAAAATTGGCAGCCTTGTGTGCGCTGATCCCGGAATTTAATGGATACGTGCGGCTACGCGCGTATCTATTGAAATCCCGCGTACTCTTGTTCACGCCTGGTACGCAAACAAAAGTACGCGTTCACGCTAAATTATAAAATCTACCCCTAAGAGCTTATATTAAAGGTGAGTATAATCCTTAGATTAAATTTCTTGGAAGGCTTGATTGAATAGCCAAGTTTTAATACCCTTTTTAAATACTTTAATGTCAGATTCCAACCTTATTTCCTGGGGTTGAGAGTTCCACAGCTGGGGCCCTGCAATGGATATAGCCCTTTCTCTGATGTAATTTAAATGAGCAATATTTGGAGAAGGTATACAATATGTATACAATATGTTCAGTAAATAAAAATGCCCAAATAAATAAATAAAATAAAAAACAACTATTAAATAGCTAGTCCAATATAAAGTTGATAACTTAATCCACAGACTTATTCTTTCAGACATTGTAGATTGTTGGACAAACTCTATATTAGGGATGTGAATCATGTCCTCGATCGTCTTAACGATCGATTTCGGCTGGGAGGGGGAGGGAATCGTATTGTTGCCGTTTGGGGGGGTAAAATATCGTGAAAAATCGTGAAAAATCGAAAAATCGAAAAATCGCAAAACCGGCACATTAAAACCCCCTAAAACCCACCCCCGACCCTTTAAATTAAATCCCCCACCCTCCCGAACCCCCCCCAAATGACTTAAATAACCTGCGGGTCCAGCGGCGGTCCGGAACGGCAGCGGTCCGGAATGGGCTCCTGCTCCTGAATCTTGTTGTCTTCAGCCGGCGCCATTTTCCAAAATGGCGCCGAAAAATGGCGGCGGCCATAGACGAACACGATTGGACGGCAGGAGGTCCTTCCAGACCCCCGCTGGACTTTTGGCAAGTCTCGTGGGGGTCAGGAGGCCCCCCACAAGCTGGCCAAAAGTTCCTGGAGGTCCAGCGGGGGTCAGGGAGCGATTTCCCGCCGCGAATCGTTTTCGTACGGAAAATGGCGCCGGCAGGAGATCGACTGCAGGAGGTCGTTCAGCGAGGGGTCCGGCGCCGCGCTGAACAACCTCCTGCAGTCGATCTCCTGCCGGCGCCATATTCCGTACGAAAACGATTCGCGGCGGGAAATCGCTCCCTGACCCCCGCTGGACCTCCAGGAACTTTTGGCCAGCTTGTGGGGGGCCTCCTGACCCCCACGAGACTTGCCAAAAGTCCAGCGGGGGTCCGGAAGGACCTCCTGCCGTCCAATCGTGTTCGTCTATGGCCGCCGCCATTTTTCGGCGCCATTTTGGAAAATGGCGCCGGCTGAAGACAACAAGATTCAGGAGCAGGAGCCCGTTCCGGAACGCTGCCGTTCCGGACCGCCGCTGGACCCGCAGGTTATTTAAGTCATTTGGGGGGGGTTCGGGAGGGTGAGGGATTTAATTTAAAGGGTCGGGGGTGGGTTTTAGGGGGTTTTAGTGTGCCGGCTCACGATTCTAACGATTTATAACGATAAATCGTTAGAATCTCTATTGTATTGTGTTCCATAACGGTTTAAGACGATATTAAAATTATCGGACGATAATTTTAATCGTCCTAAAACGATTCACATCCCTACTCTATATTAAGAATTTGTAAACCGGTTTGTTCCCTTAGGTCCAGCAATAAGAACCTCCTAGAAATTCCTTCTATCAAAGCAGCACATATGGACCTAATCCAAGAGAGCATATTCTCCATTGTTTGCCCTTGAATCTGGAACTCGTTGCCTAAGTCAGAGAGGCTGTTTGTAATGCTGCCTTTAAAAAGGCATTTAGGTCATTTTTGTTTAAACCAGCATACAATCTAGACTGAATCTATTTTGATCTGAACATTGATAGATGGCTCCTAATATGAGCAACATTTATCTCACATTGCTTTTGTTGTAGCATCTTTATCTTATTCTGTTATGTTTTATGTTTTCATGTATGCTCTCACATGGAATCCACTTTGAACTTTTGCATCAAACGCGGGATACAAATTTTAATGAATTCATATTCAAATTCAAATATTGCTACATGTAAATAAGGAGCATTGTCACAAATCAGGTTTTACTAGTCCATAGGAAACATCAAATACTCTCCATTCCTGCTATTTTCTGTGGGCGTAGTAAAGAATAAAATGTTATTACCTGCTTTAGGCCAAGTATTACATTTTTCTGAGATCATACAATCTTGAAGCATCCTTTGCAAATCAGTCTGAAATGAAAGGACCAGTGGGTCTTGGCAGGTGATTCTGGGGAAGATTGGGATAGGAGGGAGGAAGGGGAACTGAGACGCCATTAGACATTGAGCGTGACTCCAGGCAGAATGACCCTGGAGGCATCCTCAAAGGCCTTCTAGCTCAAAGGCTCCCCCTCTTCCTCATTCCTGTCTTCCCCTATGGATTCATCTGCAAAGGTAAATTGTCTTCAAACGTTCCCTCCCTACCACCCTCTGTAGTCTTCTGTAACGGTCCATTGGCTAGATAGTCTACTTCCCTCCCTTTCCCAGGCAGGTCAGCCCCATTACTACCTCAAAAGCATCAGGGCAAGATAAAGCAATTCTCCCTCCTGTTCTGGCATTCTTTAAATAGAGCTGAGTTCCTGTGCCACTTTGGCCTTCACACTTGCTTTCGGGTCACCAGGTTATTGAGGATGACTTTGAAGGCTGGTTAGTAGTCGGAGGTGGGGGAAAAATCTGGACCTGCTTAAGCCTCATAGTTGTCACGGATGGAAGTGGGGAACATAAATTCTCCCCTGCAATCCAGCCCTTTTACTTCAGACCAGTTAGCTTTAGGGATTTCACAGCAGCTAACCATACCATACTTTTTTATGTTAACACTCACTTCACTACTGTTGCTTCTGTTTGGAGCGCAAGGTTTAGCTTGCCCTCAGTACAAATTACATAGCATGTTAAGTGGGGACTTAACCAGTATGTTCAAATTTACCAATTGCATGATAAAACCTTTTAACATAAGTTTTATCACAATAGATCCAAAAGTCCATCTTCAATAAGTTTCAGAGGGTAATTTGAAGAAAAACAGTGCTTTAATTTCAGAAATGGACTCTTACAAAATTGCCTCCCCAATCTGAGAATAAAAATACATTTTTCGGGCCTGCAATGAAAACAGGCATTCCCAGTGACGAGGTTGGGGAGGAGTTTGCATTGATATGCATATTTTTGTGTTTTCAATAACATGAATGTATTTTTCCTTGAAAAAAGCACCCATACCAATTAGCAGGAGTAAATCTGCACAGGTAGCTTTTCTGGATAATTTTCAAAAGGAAAGTGTGTGTGTACTTTCCCTTTGAAAATTGTGAAGTTTACAGGTAAAAGACTTTAAATGTGTGTGGGCAATTACCATATTACCCCATAATGACCTAGACATATTCTACATGGACAAGAATATTTATTAAAAGGGATGGGAAAGGGGTAAACATTGCACCAGTAATCTATGAGTTAATATTGCATAAAATGTCTCTGATTCCTAGCAAGAGTTAAATTTGTACTGTTTATTTTAAATATGAGACAAATACTAAGGTCACACATAAATACTTTAGGGAAAAAAATAAACAGTTTTAATTTAATCATAGATTGAAAGGCGTATGCAGGAACAAATAAAAGAAGATAATAAGGAACACAAACATAGAATGAGAAAGGGCACATGTAATTTATGCAACTCAACCTATTAAACTAACAAAAGTTCAAAATTAGATTTTTAGATATTCAATTGTCTTTAGTGCAAACATTGTATAGCTGCATTAAATGTGAATATCATTTCAATGCATGCTAAAACTTCATTAATGTATTCTGAAAGCTCAAACATAAATGAGCAAAAGTCTGGAAACTCTGAGTTAGAAGACAGAGGCATGTTCAGCACATGTAGTCATTTTTGGTGTGAATCATTTTACTCCGATATATCTTATATCTATTAGACCATGCTTTTACCTTATTCCTTATTTAAAGGCTATCACTTTATTAAGAACATAAGACTTGCTCTGCCATTGCTTGTACCATTACCGGATACTTAGGATACCCTTCCCGGGACACTTTTCTATCTACTCGCTTTAGAGGACTGGTGACTTTAAAATTGGGATTTAGCTCTGGACATTTTTGTGGCCCCATGAGAATTCAGCAAATACTTTGGCTTGGGGGGTTACATAAATGGCACCCAGCAACATGTGGCACAAGGGTGGTAGACAAATGGAGTCATGTGTAACAAACAATAAAAATATGTTATGATACTTTGTTGTGATGAGAATAAATTTGAAGAAAAACAAACAACATAGGGAAGAATGGACTAAAAATGAACAGCATCCCTGTCTTTAGGGAAGGCGTATAGAGTGAGAATCCCCATACTATAAGATGGAACTAATGAAGTCCATGCAGGAGGAGTTGAAACCAGCACTGGGAGAGCTTGCTGACATCAATAGAAAGGTAAAGACATGCTGGAGGAAGGCCCTAGAGAGGAAGGGGCCTTTATCAGAGGCTGCCCTTCTATTGAGCTACCCTGGTGCCAACCAAGGCTGAAGAGGAAGAGCTATATAGGTCCTTTGACAAAGGATTTCAACTAAGCCCTCTGTTTCTCCTGCCATTGAAGGAGAGAGCAATGTTGGAGTTGCATCAAAAGTATCAAGGCTTATTGGCTAAGGATAGTAACCACCGCACCAGCAAGTTGCCCTCATGCAAGATTTCTTTGTTTCCTTTTGGACTTGGCTGTAGATGCAGTCCTGTGCTTTTTCCCTTATGTCTGTGTATCAGTATCCCAGAGTATGAAAGTTGGGGCTCTTGGTTGTCATGTGAATCCAGTTTCTTTTTTTCACCCTGCCATGTAAGCAGGGAACAATATTGCAGTTACATTAAAAATCTCAAAGCATATTGGTTAAGGTTAGTAATCTCCATGCCTTCTGCTAATGGTTCTAATCACCATACCAGCAAGTTCCCTCCCCCCCATGCTTATCTCATTTCTGTCCTCTAGTCTGTAGAGATCCACAGTGTTTATCCCATGCTCCTTTGAATTATGTGACTGTTTTCTCCTCCAGAAGGACATTTCAGGCCTTCACCACTCTCTCCAGAAGAAATATTTTCTGATGTTGCTTCTGAGTCATCCACCTTGGAATTTCATTTTGTAACCTCTAGTCCTATTGTTTTCTTTCCAATGCAAAAGTTTCAAAATCCATACATCATGAAAACATTAAGTATCTGAAGATCTGTATCATATTTTCCCTGCACCTCCCAGGGTATACATATTCAGCCTCTTCTCAAAGATCTTCCAATATAGACCCCACACCATTTTCATCACTCTTCTGTGGACCACCTCCATCCTATCTCTATCCTTTTTAAGATATGGGCTCCAGAACTGAAGACAATACTACAGGTGAGGCCTCACCAAGGACCTGTCAAGGGCTTCATCACCTACTTTTTCTTACTGATTATTCCTCTCTCTCTATGCAGCCCAGGATTTTTCTGGCTTTATCTATTGCCTTGTCACATTGGTTCTCCGTCTTCAGATACCTAGACATTATCATCCCAAGATCCCACTTTTGGTCTGTGTACATCAGTCTTTCATCCCCATCACATATATCTCTTTTAGATTACTGCATCCCAGATACATGACTCTGCACTTCTTGGCATTGAATCCCAACTGCTAAATCTTCGACCACTCTTAAAGCTTTCTTAAATCTCTTTTCATTTTCTCTACTCCTTCAGGCATTTTCACTTTGTTACAGATCTTAGTATCATATGCAACTAGACATACTTTACCTTCTATCCCCTTCCACAATGTCGCTCACAAGGATATGGAACAGTGCCAATCCCATCCTAGTGGAACTCCACTTATCACAGTTCTCTCTTCAAAGTAGGTTCCAGGGGTGTGCATTCGTTTCCAACGTATTGGTAATCCGCAACGTATAGGGCCATTTTTGTTGTATTTGTTGGGAAGTGAAACGTATCGCGATTCCCCATGAATACAACGAATCTTCACCAAATTTTTCGGCTGTCTAAAGGAGCGAATTTAAACAACCCCCCCCCACCCTCCTGACCCCCCAAGACTTACCAAATCTCCCTGATGGTCCAGCGGGGGGTCCAGGAGCCATCTCCTGCACTCAAGCCGTTGGCTGCCAGTATTCAAAATGGTGCCGTTAGTCTTTGACCTTACTATGTCACAGGGGCTACCGGTGCCATTGGTCGGCGCCTGTCACATGGTAGGAGCAATGGATGGCTGGCGCCATCTTGTGGCAAGTCTTGGGGGCTCCTCCTAACCCCCACAAGACTTGCCAAAAGTCCCTGGGGGTCCGGGAGTGACCTCCTGCACTGGGGTCAAAGGCTATCGGCGCCATTTTGAATACCGGCAGCCAATGGCGTGAGTGCAAGAGATGGCTCCCGGACCCCCCGCTGGACCACCAGGGAGTTTTGGTAATTAGTTAATTCAAATTTAGCCGGGAAATGAATAAGAATGAACGCACAAACCTATCAGGGGCCCCCTTGCCAAATGCAACGTATCTGCCCCCGACGAATATGAATACCGAATGCAATGTATGCCGTCCCTCTGCACATACATAGTAGGTTCCATTTACCATTACTTTCTGTCTCCTGTCAACCAGTTTGTAATCCACACCACCACCTTGGCACTAACTCCCACCAAGCTTCTCATTTTATTCACAAGCCTCCTATGCAGGACCATATCAAAAGCTTTGCTAAAATCCAAGTTGATCACATTGAGCCCTCTTCCTTGATCCAATTCTCTAATCACCCAATCAAAAAAATCAATCAGATTTGTCTGACAGGAACTTCCCCTGGTGAATCCATGCTGACTTGGGTCCAGCAACCAACCAGATCGTAGATAGTTCACTAGCCTTTCGTTCAGCATCTCCATTAATTTTCCCACCACCGATGTGAGGCTAACCGGCCTATAGTTTCCACAACCAGCCTCTCACCTCTCTGCTGCCAGCCTGCCATCTTGACGCCACCAGTTGCGGCCTGGAGGTCGAAGCCACTGCCATTCTGCCGTTGTGGCCAGGAGGCCACCCACATCCTTCTCCTGCACAGCGGGCTGTGCCGCCATGCTTCCATGTAGCCCGGAGGCCACTGACATCTTCCCTGCACTGGCAGGGCTGCCGCAGTCCTGGTTTTTTGTGGCCCGGAGGCCACCATTGTCATTGTCTCCCCTGTGAGGGGAGTCTCCGCCTCCATCTTCCTCCTTCGTGACCCAGATTCCACCACAGGTGCTGTCATCTTCAGGCCTCTTCGCGGCTATCCGCCGCCAACTCCATTTCTTTGCGGCCTGGATGCTGCCTCCAATGTTCTCTTCTGCGGCCCAGAGGCCGCCCCGGAGCTCTTCTTCTTGTGGCAGGAGGCCGCCATCTTCAGTCCTTTTTCACAGCAGGTAGCCACCGACATCAAGGCCTGCTTCTTCTCTGCAGCATGGATGCCACTCTCTGAGATCCTGCCCTCCTCCTAGGCACGCGGCCGCACCTCTCCTCTGCATTTAAAGGGCCCATGATGGGCAGGATCCTGTGGCTCCTCCTGATGATGTCTTCGAGGCATCTCCTCTTCAGCCCTATTAGAAGGGCTTCTCTTCAGTCTGTGGTTGCCTTTGCCAGAAGTTGGTTAGCTCCTGGATTCTCCATGGTTCCAGCTCTTCATTCCAGGAGTCTTCTTTGCTTCATCTCACTTCATCAAGGCACTCTTTTCTTCATGGGAATTCCTTTGTCTTCATCTGTGGTTCTTGATCCTTCATCTTCATTTTCATTCCTTGTTCTGGTTTCTCGTTGGATCCTGTGTCCTTGTCCATCTCATCTTCAAGATGTTCCTGTCTTCAGATGCTCCACCCTTCAGACGTTCCTAGTTCCAATGTTCCTGCTCCAGAAGTACCTGTTGTTTCATGCTCTATGTTGCAGATGTCCTAAATGTCCTTGTCTCCAGAAGTCCCTGTTGTCTAGTTGTTCTGATGCCCTGGTGTCCTGATGTACCAGATGACCTTTGTTCCTATCCTGATCCTGATGTCCTCTTCGTCAGCTTTTCTTCCAGCTTCCAGGTTCCTTTCATATGTTCTTCCTGGCACGCCTCTGTCGTAGTCTGTGACCAGCCCATGAGGGGCTGTGTAGGATGCTTCGTGGCACAAGATTTACCTTCACGTTGCAGCGCAAGCCTCTGATGGACCCTTGCTTTTAACATTCCTGAATCCGAGTTCCAAGTTCCGAGTCTTGAATCCTGAGTCTTGTATACTGTTCCCGGTCATTGGAGTTCCTTGTACCTGCTTCTGTCCATGCCTATGACTCTACCAGAACCTGCTTCGCTTCAGCGTGGTTCGCAACCAACCATTGACAGCTGTGTAGGGCATGCCCTGGTGCACGCTTCTCTTGAATCTTTGTCATGTCCTGGCTTCAATTTCCACTGCTTCATCTGGTGTATGCTTCGCCTCTGCATGGTCCGCAACTAGCCATGGATGGCTGTGTAGGGCACGCTGCAATTCAGCCTCACCCAATACTTTCTCCTGAATCCTGAACCCTTTCCTGAAACCTCTAAGTACCTGAATCCTTGTCTGAGTCTTCAGTATCCTCAATCCATGTCTGAGTCCTCTGAGCATCCTATATCTCAATTCACATTTGAGCATCCTGAATCTCAATCCACATCTGAATCCTTGCCTGAGTTAAAAGTCCAATAAAACAAATCGGAAGGCGGTCCCACGTAGCCAAGGCAAAAAGGGCAGAAGAACTTAAATTGAGGTTTGGACAAAATAATTATCCCAAAATACATATAAATGCAGGTTACATGAGAGCACAAATGCAAGATAGACAAGCCTTACTGAGACCCAAACAAAGAGAGAAAGCAAATATTATAGCATTCCCACTAACATATAACCATATGTCACCTAAAATTATTAGAATTTTAAAGACAAATTAGGAAATCCTTAGGAATCTGGAATGCTTTGAGAATAGCAAATTAATTATTGCTAACAGACGGGAACGTAATCTGCGAGATTACCTTGTTCCATCTGCACTCCCTCAGGGTCATTACCCGTGTGGTTGCTGCTCTGTATGTTCCGTGAACCCAAAGGTTAAGCAGATCTTGTTTAATAGCCAATCTGCACCATACATACTTACACAGTTCATGAATTGTAAAAGCGTAGGGATTATTTATGTAGCCCAATGTCCTTGTAATAAGTTTTACATTGGCAAAACAATTCGTTCTTTAAATAAACGACTGATTGAGCATAGAAGCACAATAAATAGGAAAATTGAGAGCAAACCTATGGTAGAACATTCCATCTTGGCAAACCATAGATTTGAAGATTACAGATTTTGTGTTTTATGTAAACCCAAGTTGAACTGGAGAGGAGGCGATTTAGACAGAATTCTACTCCATATGGAACAGAAATTTATTTTTAGATTCAACACTATGGAACCAGTTGGTTTGAATCAAGAAATAGACTATTCCGTCTTTTTATAATGTTTCTCTTCCTTCATGTATATAATTATATTTGTATTGATTATGTTATTTTTAGTCTATGGTCATATAATTAAGTGTATATATATATGGCATGATTAATGTATATTTTTTTAATAATGGAAGTTGTTACAGCAACCCTTTATATTATTGATATAATTATAATACATGACTGATAGATAACTCTATATAGGATGTTGGTACATATATTTTATTTATAAAAAGTGATTTCCTGTTTTCTGTATATTACTTAAATTTGGAGTTCACAATATTAGATATTGTGTTTATAATTTTTGTGATGTGGCTACACTAAATATATAGCTGTAAGGCTGTTTCATTTGAGTTTGCAACATTCTAACCATCGGGGCTTTAATGTCTGGACAGACATGGTATACTCATTGAGTTAAGGATTCTAATGTAATGTTTCTTGAGTTTTTTTCTGACTGGCAGTACCTTATGCCTCCTGACATATTATCATTTACCAGTTTTTATTAAAAATTCTTTAAGTGGATGTCTCCTGCAGTGTATTCATCCAGAATATAAAACATTTAAATTTTTTTAATGATACGCCAGTTATTTGAATTGATAATACTGTCATAAAATGCAGAATATGACGTCATTGTCTCCCGCGCATTTCTTTTTTTT